>NC_135809.1:104647389-104812389 GCF_964213995.1 Mustelus asterias | reverse complement strand
AGTGGCCTTTCTTCTTCGATTCCCTCTCTTCATATTCACCTTCTTCTGTCTGTCTTTTGCATTAGTTTCTTCTCTAATTGGCATTCTTTCCTCTTCCCTTCTGGTTGTCTCTAACCTTCCTTTTTTGCTCTTGTTTGGGTCTCATCTTTTACATCTCTTGAAGGGCTGAACGGTGGCACAGTGATTAGCATTGCTGCCTCGCAGCGCCAGGGACCCAGGTTCAATTCCAGCCTCGGGTGACTGTCTGTGTGGAGTTTGCACGTTCTCCCCGTGTCTGCGTGGGTTTCCTCCGGGTGCTCCGGTTTCCTCCCACCGCCCAAAGATATGCATGTTAGGTGGATTGGCCATGATAAATTGCCCCTCAGTGTCTGGTGGACTAATAGGGTAAATACATGGGGCCTGGGTGGGATTGTTGTCGGTGTGGGCTCAGTGGGCCGAATGGCCTCCTTCTGCATTGTAGGGATTCTATGATATTTCCATTCAGTAATATTTTCCAGTTTACTCATTTCCCTTTTGGGTTCTTTTGTGCCTGTGTCAACCTAATTTCAATTTCACATCTTAATTCTCTCTCCTCCATTTCAACGCTGAAACTTCTCCTCCTCCTCTTTCAGATTTTTCTTTCCAGTCCCCCCCCCCCCCTCCCCCCGCCCCCCAGCCATCTTGGTTTTCTCTGCCCCTTGCTTCTCTTCCCCTCACATTTGTCTTACTTTTCCATAAAGGAGATGTACGAGGCAAGTTTTTTACACAGAGGGTGGTGGGTGGCTGGAACTCACTGCCGGGGGAGGTAGTGGAAGCAGATATGATAGTGACTTTTAAGGGGCGTCTGGACAAATACATGAATAGGATGGGAATGGAGGGATATGGTACCCGGAAGGGTAGAGAGTTTTAGTTCAGTCAGGCAGCATGGTCGGTGCAGGGGCTTGGTGGTTCCAATGCTGTAATTTTCTTTGTTCTTTTTTCTTTGTTCCTGTCCCTCCCCTTCCTGTTTACCGGGTGATGAGAAAGTAGCTGCTTGAATCGGCTCAAAGCTGAGGCAGACTTGAGGCTGATGGTAGTGGATGTTGAAGAAATCTGAAGGAATGGTCAAAAGGATGACAGCATTTGAGGCAGTGCAAGGGAGCCAATTGGCACCACTCAACTTTTAAGTTTGTGCAGGCTTTTTCTGAGCCATTCTGCACTGGGGTCCTTACACGTCTCACTTGCCAAATTTTTGAAATTGCAAGTCAATTTACACAATCATGCCAGGTTTGACTATCACACATCCACAGCAACTTTAACGAAACATTTCTGTGGCTGTAACATGGGCTGATTTTCTTCAACAAATGTCAACATATTGCCGGGAATGAGGAAGTGTTGACGTAGGACGATTGGATCTAATGAGGCCAGTTATACAGCAATGTTTTGAATTCATTGTTAATACCACAGAGCTGTAAGGATTAGCATACAAACTTAAAAGGCCCACCTTATAGTTTGGATTTTGTGAAATGAGAGATATTGAGCAGGGCCTGGAGGGGGCGGGGCCTATGAGGGGCAGGGCCTGAAGGGGGTTGGGCCTGGGGGGTGGCCTGATCAAGTAGGGCAGGGGGCAACGCTGTGCACTCTGTCTGCAATCGGTGTGGGGGGCATTATTGGCCTGGACGGCAGAGGGGGGGGGAGGGTATTTTTGGGAGGCATGGGGCTCATGATTGCTGGGGGGATGTTGAGGCTGACTGCAGCAGCAGGAGCCTGACAGCTCTCCCTCTCTCAGTCAGGCTTCTGCTGACAGAAGCCTGTCAGCAGAGGCCTGACAGAGGTCTGCACATGCGCAATAGTTCCCTCTGCTGCCTGATCAGGCTGGCTAGCAAACTAAGCCCCACCCACTACCCCTAGTTTCAAAAATGAGCTAGAAACAGTCTAACCCATTTTTCCAAGCACCATGTGCATAAGACTGGGAATAACAACCCGCCCAAAAAATGGATCTGCAACTCTCCTATTTTCACGTTAGCTGGGCACTTAGAATTTGTCTCGTAAAATTCTGCCCTTGCAAACAAAGTATTTACCAATTGCTTAATGCATGTTCTCACTGCAGATTGTGGCAGATTCCAACTTCAGTGGCGTAGAAGAATCCAGTAACATGAAAGTTTAATGTGATAACATCATTGGGTACCATATCTGAGTAAGAAGTTTAACAACACCAGGTTAAAGTCCAACAGGTTTATTTGGTAGCAAAAGCCACACAAGCTTTCGAGGCTCTGAGCCCCTTCTTCAGGTGAGTGGGAATTCTGTTCACAAACAGAACTTATAAGACACAGACTCAATTTACATGAATAATGGTTGGAATGCGAATACTTACAACTAATCCAGTCTTTAAGAAACAAAACAATGGGAGTGGAGAGAGCATCAAGACAGGCTAAAAAGATGTGTATTGTCTCCAGACAAGACAGCCAGTGAAACTCTGCAGGTCCACGCAACTGTGGGAGTTACAAATAGTGTGACATAAATTCTGATTCTAGGATCGCATGATAAAGACTCAGGAGGAAAAAAGCAGAAATATTTATGTGAAATAGTGTGACATAAACCCAATATCCCGGTTGAGGCCGTCCTTGTGTGTGCGGAACCTGGCTATCAGTTTCTGCTCCGCGACTCTGCGCTGTCGTGTGTCGCGAAGGCCGCCTTGGAGAACGCTTACCCGAATATCAGAGGCCGAATGCCCGTGACCGCTGAAGTGCTCCCCAACAGGAAGAGAACAGTCTTGCCTGGTGATTGTCGAGCGGTGTTCATTCATCCGTTGTCGCAGCGTCTGCATAGTTTCCCCAATGTACCATGCCTCGGGACATCCTTTCTTGCAGCGTATCAGGTAGACAACGTTGGCCGAGTTGCAAGAGTATGTACCGTGTACCTGGTGGATGGTGTTCTCACGTGAGATGATGGCATCTGTGTCGATGATCCGGCACGTCTTGCAGAGGTTGCTGTGGCAGGGTTGTGTGGTGTTCTCACGTGAGAACACCATCCACCAGGTACACGGTACATACTCTTGCAACTCGGCCAACGTTGTCTACCTGATACGCTGCAAGAAAGGATGTCCCGAGGCATGGTACATTGGGGAAACTATGCAGACGCTGCGACAACGGATGAATGAACACCGCTCGACAATCACCAGGCAAGACTGTTCTCTTCCTGTTGGGGAGCACTTCAGCGGTCACGGGCATTCGGCCTCTGATATTCGGGTAAGCGTTCTCCAAGGCGGCCTTCGCGACACACGACAGCGCAGAGTCGCGGAGCAGAAACTGATAGCCAGGTTCCGCACACACAAGGACGGCCTCAACCGGGATATTGGGTTTATGTCACACTATTTCACATAAATATTTCTGCTTTTTTCCTCCTGAGTCTTTATCATGCGATCCTAGAATCAGAATTTATGTCACACTATTTGTAACTCCCACAGTTGCGTGGACCTGCAGAGTTTCACTGGCTGTCTTGTCTGGAGACAATACACATCTTTTTAGCCTGTCTTGATGCTCTCTCCACTCCCATTGTTTTGTTTCTTAAAGACTGGATTAGTTGTAAGTATTCGCATTCCAACCATTATTCATGTAAATTGAGTCTGTGTCTTATAAGTTCTGTTTGTGAACAGAATTCCCACTCACCTGAAGAAGGGGCTCAGAGCCTCGAAAGCTTGTGTGGCTTTTGCTACCAAATAAACCTGTTGGACTTTAACCTGGTGTTGTTAAACTTCTTACTGTGTTTACCCCAGTCCAACGCCGGCATCTCCACATCATGACTACCATATCTGATGCAGATGATATCTGTAGGTCATTATGCAGGACATGACGTGAGCCTGCAATGTTCTTGGGAAACATCACAGAGGCAATGAGGACAAGTCTCTCCTGATATGTCCAAGTACATTTGGTACAGATTGAATATCTCAATGGTCACTGTACCTGCACTTGTTTGCTCGAGGCCCTGCTGTCGTTTTATAAAACATAAATAATTCTATGAAAGGTCAAACTATGTTGCGCTACTTAACGCTTAAAGTTTATTTATTAGTGTCACAGGTAGGCTTACATTAATACTGCAATGAAGTTACTGTGAAAATTCCCTAGTTGCCACACTCCGGCGCTTGTTTGGGTACACTGAGGGGAATTTAACGTGGCCAATGCACCGAGCCAACATGTCTTTCGGACTGTGGGAGGAAATTAGAGCACCCAGAGGAAACCCACGCAGACATGGGGAGAACGAGCAGACTCCACACAGACAGCTTTCAATCCATATTTGTTGCTGGTTGAGGGAGAATTTGCATAGTATCCTGACACAGTACGCTGCTTTTATACAATCATACTACCCAGTCTTGTGTATATCTAAATGTATATCTAAATAGACTCCAAAGATGTGTGGGTTAGGTGGATTGGCCATGCTAAATTGCCCCTTAGTGTCAGGGGGACTAGCTAGGGTAAATGCATGGGGTTATGGGAATAGGGCCTGGGTGGGATTGTGGTTGTTGCAGACTCGATGGGCCGAATGGCCTCTTCTACCCTGTAGGATTCAACAATTCTATGAAGATGCTCCTTGAATTATGCTTTACAACTAAAGACATCATTCCTGGATTGTGCTCAGATTCAGTGTGGACCCACTGGATACGTCCCCACTTGTCAAAGAGAGTTTCTAAATCTTTAGCTTATTGTAATATAATCAATTGGGTTGCAGTGGACATCTCCTAAGCACGTTGGGTTGCTGAAAAAGAATGTTCATTATTACAAAATGGAAGCTCATGGCATAAAGGGGCAGCGGCCTTTTGGATCTGAAATTGAATAAGAGACAGGAAGCAGAGTGTGGTGGACCTCAGTTGTGCCTTTGTCCTATATGGACCATCGTTGTGTGTGCTTGTCATACCTGGACACACCCCCTTCCAGTTTGGTTCCTCCCCTCGGCACCTAGTATAAAGGTGGCTGTCTCCTCCCCCTTGTTCAGTCCAGGTCGGTTATTTGTTGGGATCTGTTCCTGATTCTGTTGTGAATAAAAGCCTACACTTGTATTGGCACATCGGTAGTCTTTCGCCTTATTGATAGTGCATCAATTTTATTCACAACAGTTAACCAACATGGAACAGTTTCGAAAACCCGACAAGTTAGCATTAGACCCTCAAGAGGTTGGAGCCTCTGATAAATTCGATCATTGGCTGGACTGCTTCGAAGCATTCGTCGACACCACTACGGCCATCGACACCGACGACGCTAAACTCCACGTGCTCCGCGCCCGGGTAAGCGAAGCTGTCTATGGAATCTTCCAGGACGCTGCTACATATGCGGACGCCATCGAACTCCTAAAAGGGCAGTTCCGAAGAGCCCTAACGTGGTTTACGCCAGACATCTCCTAACTACCCGCAAGCAGCAGCCAGGAGAATCGTGCGCCCAATTTCTGCGCGCCCTGCAGGTCCTAGCTCGAGCTTGTGACTGTAAGGCTGTTACAGCAGCTCAGAACACGGAGGGCCTGATCCGCGACGCCTACGTTGCGGGCATTGAGTCTACATACATCCAGCAACGCCTGCTGGAACAAGATGACCTAGATCTCCGAAGAACAGCCACGATGGCTGAAACGTTAGAAGCGGCCTCTCACAATCTCAGGTCTTACCTTGTATCCCGTTCTACCGATGGCTCCACCACGACGGCTGTTCCGGCGGGGCCCAAATGTTACTTTTGCAGCCTACCCAAGCACCCTCGGCGTCGCTGCCCGGCGAAGGACGCGATTTGCTCCGGATGCGGTAAGCTAGGCCACTTCGCAAAAGTCTGCCGGGCAAAGCCGCTTCCGAAGCCTCGTGGCGCCATGTGTGTTCCGCGGGCGCAGCCATCATTGATGCAGGCGGCAGCTGCGCGCGAATCGCGATCTTTAATACGGTCACCGGAAGTGCGGGAATCGCCATCTTTGATGCAGTCACCGGAAGCGCGGGAATCGCCATCTTTGATGCGGTCAACGGAAGTGCGGGAATCGCTATCTTTGAGACTGGCATCAAGACGCGCTGAGCAGGAAGCTTTATCCGTGACGTCATCAGACGGGGATGAAGACGGATTCTTCTTGGATTCTAAGGTGGCATCAATTTGCCTGGACCAGTCGCAGCCTCATCAACTCTCCAAGTCAATAATGGAGATCAAGGTAAATGGTTATGCAGAAAACTGCCTGTTCGACTGTGGGAGCACAGAAAGTTTTATACACCCTCGCACAGTGCGTCAATATGCCTTTCCCATGCGACCCTGGAGCCAGACCATCTCCATGGCCTCGAATTCCCACTCGGTGGAGGTCCTCAGGTGCTGTTTGGTGACGCTGACGGTACAGGGCACAGTCTACGAGCGTTTTCGGTTCCTCGTGCTGCCACGACTCTGCGCAGCTGTACTGCTGGGGTTAGATTTCCTCACCCATCATAGGAGCGTCACCCTGCAGTACGATGGCCCTTATCCCCCGCTCTCCGTCTGCAAGGCGCCGTCACGGCAGCACCCCTCGCGCACCACCTGCAGTCTCTCGACCCTCAAGATCACCTCCCCCCCTTATTTGATAATCTCACCCCGGATTGTAGGCCTATAGCCACCAAGAGTAGGCGCTATAGTGCGGATGACCGGGCCTTCATTCGGTCCGAGGTACAACGGTTGCTCTGGGAAGGGATTATCCAGGCCAGCACCAGCCCTGGAGGGCGCAAGTGGTCGTAGTTAAATCGGGGGAGAAACACCGCATGGTGATTGACTACAGCCAGACCATAAACAGGTATACCCAACTAGATGCGTATCCTCTTCCCCGTATCACGGACATAGTCAACCGCATTGCGCACTATAGGATTTTCTCGACAATCGATTTGAAATCGGCTTACCACCAGCTCCCTATCCGCTCGGAGGATCGCCCATATACTGCCTTTGAGGCGGATGGCCGCCTCTACCAGTTCCTCCGAGTCCCCTTTGGTGTCACCAATGGGGTCTCGGTCTTCCAGCGGGCCATGGATCAAATGGTAGACCAGCACGGGCTACGGGCCACTTTCCCGTATCTGGATAACGTCACCATCTGCGGCCATGACCTGCAGGATCATGATGCCAACCTACAAAAATTCCTTCGTACGGCCACTCTCCTGAACCTCACATATAATGAGGCGAAGTGTGTTTTCCGGACACGCGCCTCGCCATCCTTGGGTACGTGATAGAAAATGGTGTCCTTGGCCCCGACCCAGCCCGTATGCGTCCCCTTATGCAGCTTCCCCTTCCTACTACCCTCAAAGCACTGAGGAGATGCCTGGGCTTCTTCTCCTATTATGCCCAGTGGGTTCCCCGTTACGCGGATAAAGCCCGTCCGCTCCTAAAACCGACCTCTTTTCCCCTGGCGGAGGAGGCCCGTTGGGCCTTCGACGACATCAAAGCGGACATCGCGAAGGCCGCGATGCATGCTGTGGACGAATCCATCCCATTCCAAGTGGAAAGTGATGCGTCTGACTTTGCCCTAGCCGCCACCCTTAACCAGAGGGGCCGTCCGGTGGCCTTCTTTTCCCGGACCTTACAAGGCCCTGAGATTCGACACTCCTCGGTCGAGAAGGAGGCCCAGGCCATCGTGGAAGCCGTCCGGCACTGGCGCCATTATCTTGCGGGCCAACGATTCACCTTAATTACGGACCAGCGGTCAGTTGCCTTCCTGTTTAACACCAGGCAAAAGGGCAAGATTAAGAATGACAAGATCTTGCGGTGGAGGATTGAGCTCTCCACCTACAGATATGACATCATGTACCGGCCCGGGAAGCTCAATGAGCCCCCAGATGCCCTGTCCCGTGGATCATGTGCCAGCGTCCAACTAGACCAGCTACAGTCCCTCCATAACGACCTCTGTCATCCGGGTGTCACCAGATTTTTCCATTTTGTCAAGTCCCGTAACCTGCCCTTCTCCCTCGAGGAAGTCCGGACGATTACCAGGCAATGCAGGGTCTGCGCTGAGTGCAAACCGCAGTTCTACCGGCCAGGTAGGGCGCACCTTGTAAAGGCCACTCGCGCGTTCGAGCGCCTTAGCATTGATTTTAAAGGCCCCCTCCCCCCCTCTAACCGCAATGTTTATTTCCTGAATATCATTGATGAATACTCACGTTTCCCTTTTGCCTTCCCCTGCTCGGACATGACCACGGCTACAGTGATTCGGACCCTGAACAAGCTCTTCACCCTGTTCGGCTTCCCAGCCTATGTTCATAGCGATCGTGGGTCCTCTTTCATGAGTGACAAGCTGAGGCAGTACCTGCTCGCCAAAGGCGTTGCCTCCAGCCGCACCACTAGCTATAACCCCAGGGGCAATGGTCAAGTAGAGCGGGAGAATGCAACCGTCTGGAAGGCTGTTCTATTAGCGTTACGGTCTAGGGGCCTTCCAGTCAGCCGTTGGCAAGACGTCCTTCCGGACGCATTACATTCCATTCGGTCACTCTTGTGCACAGCGACCAATACGACCCCTCACGAGCGGATGTTTTCGTTTCCCAGGAAGTCCTCCTCGGGTACTTTGCTCCTGGATTGGCTGATGTCCCCGGGGCCCGTCCTGCTTCGGAAGCATGTCCGGACCCATAAGGCAGATCCCTTGGTCGAGGAGGTCCAATTGCTCCACGCTAATCCTCAATACGCTTACGTAGCGTACCCTGATGGGCGGGAGGACACGGTTTCTGTCCGTGACTTGGCACCCACGGGTGCCCCTGAGGTCACCACGTCCTTCCGCCCCACGGTCCCTGGTGTTGTCCACTCGGAGTTTGCTGCGCCTCTTCCTCCCTCAGTCCCTGTCCCCAATGTAGTGCGCCCTGAGCCTGTTGCGGCCCCGCACCCCCTAGCTCCGGTTCCCACTGTTCCCCATACGTCACCAGGGCCACTGCTCGCTCCTCTCGCCCCTGTGTTCAGCTCGCTTGAGTCGCCGGTGCTGTCGCCACGCAGTACCCGACGACTGGACGGGACGACGGATCGGTCCGCTTCACACCATCTGGCGCCTTCTCTCGACGCTCACTGTACGGAGCCTGGGCCGACATCGCTCCCTGCTCGGACGACTGCGACCTGCACTACGACGATCGCGACGGCGGATCAAGCCACCGGTTCGTCTGGACTTGTAATATTGTTTCCGCTTCACCCCCGTGTTGTTTTTTTTAAAGGAAGGGGTGAATGTGGTGGACCTCAGTTGTGCCTTTGTCCTATATGGACCACCGTTGTGTGTGCTTGTCATACCGGACACATCCCCTTCCAGTTTGGTTCCTCCCCTCGGCACCTAGTATAAAGGTGGCTGTCTCCTCCCCCTTGTTCAGTCCAGGTCGGTTATTTGTTGGGATCTGCTCCTGATTCTGTTGTGAATAAAAGCCTACACTTGTATTGGCACACCGGTAGTCTTTCGCCTTATTGATAGCGCATCACAGAGTAATTTTGAATGATTGTTTCTCGGATTGGTAGGAGCTATACAGTGGTGTTCCCTGGGAATTCAGACCCCCTCTTGCAGATATATATTATTGACCTGAAGTTGAGAACACTGAGTTTAATTTCAAAGTTTGCAGATGACACCGAAGGCAGAAATATAGTGAACAGCGAGGTGGAGAGTAAAAGACTTTGGGACAGCCACAGAATGGGCAGGCAACTCACAGGTCAAACTTTAATGCAGAGGGGTGGGAAGTAATTCATTTTGGCAGAGACTTGAAAGAGAGACAATATACAAATGATACAAGTCGATATTTATATCTTCTGGGGTGGCAGGTCAAGTGGAGGGAGCCGTTAAATAGACATAGAGCCTGATTCTAGCTCTGTGCAATTGAATGGGTTTTGAGTGAATTAAAATTTCCCCCTTGTTATACGCAACAAGGTAGTTGTGGTAAATTTCTATCCCAGGTAAAGTCCCAGCTTGAATATTGGGTGGAACTTTATTTCATCTCATCCTCAAACAGTAGGAACCTCGTACCATATTGTGGAAACCCAACTGTCAATGAAAAGGACTTTGCTGTGTCTCTTTAACCAGGCTACAGCATTAGTATCCTGCTTCTGGGTTTCCTGTTGAACGAGAGAGTGTGAATGGTATTAGGAGGTGAATAAGGAGGGGTTTCTGATTAAAGGGACCCCAGCATGAATCAGAATGAGGCTGAACTGAATATATATTCCTGCGAGTGCAACAATTGGTAAAATGTTTGAAACTACCACAGTGAAATTCCCCTTCACTGTCTCTGGGTGATTACATTTACACTGTAACTCCTGATGCTGAGCTGCCAGGTGCCAGGAGCAATTGTGAATGTTCACTCAGTTGGCACTGCTTTTGCCCACATATCTGCGGTTTTCTCCCATTGCTTATACCATTGATGTGTGCCTATCAGCCAGTACCAGTTTGTTCCTGTGTCATTCATTGGCCTGAGGCCTCTTTGCCCTCTCCCCAGCGTCTCTGCCCCTCTCCCGAGTCCTCTCTGTCCCTCTCCCCAGCCCTCTCTGCCCCTCTCCTGAGCCCTCTCTGTCCCTCTCCCCAGCCTCTCTGCCCCTCTCCTGAGCCCTCTCTGCCCCTCCCCCCAGACCTCTCTGCCCCTCCCCCCAGACCTCTCTGCCCCTCCCCCCAGACCTCTCTGCCCCTCTCCCCAGCTCTCTCTGCCCCTCTCCCCAGCTCTCTCTGCCCCTCTCCCCAGCTCTCTCTGCCCTTCTCCCCAGCCCTCTCTGCCCGTCCCTCCAGCCCTCTCTGCCCCTCTCCCCAGCCCTCTCTGCCCCTCTCCCCAGCCCCTCGCCTCCCTCTCCCCAGCCTCTCTGCCCCTCTCCCGAGTCCTCTCTGTCCCTCCCCCCAGACCTCTCTGCCCCTCCCCCCAGACCTCTCTGCCCCTCCCCCCAGACCTCTCTGTCCCTCTCCCCAGCTCTCTCTGCCCCTCTCCCCAGCTCTCTCTGCCCCTCTCCCCAGCTCTCTCTGCCCTTCTCCCCAGCCCTCTCTGCCCGTCCCTCCAGCCCTCTCTGCCCCTCTCCCCAGCCCTCTGTGCCCCTCTCCCCAGCCCCTCGCCTCCCTCTCCCCAGCCCTCCCTGCCCCTCTCCCCAGCCCTTTCTGCCCCTCCCCCCCCAGTCCTCTCTGCTCCTGTCCCCAGCTCTCTCTGCCCCTCTCCCCAGCCCCTCGCCTCCCTCTCCCCAGCCCTCTCTGCCCTTCTCCCCAGCTCTCTCTGCCCTTCTCCCCAGCCCTCTCTGCCCCTCCCTCCAGCCCTTTCTGCCCCTCTCCTGAGCCCTCTCTGCCCCTCTCCCCAGCCCCTCGCCTCCCTCTCCCCAGCCCTCCCTGCCCCTCTCCCCAGCCCTTTCTGCCCCTCCCCCCCCAGTCCTCTCTGCTCCTGTCCCCAGCCCTCCCTGCCCCTCTCCCCAGCTCTCACCTCCCTCTCCCCAGCCCTCGCCTCCATCTCCCCAGCCCTCGCTCCCCCCCCCCTTTCCCAGCCCTTGCTGCATATTTCTAATAGAATTTGACTAATCTTCCTCACGATGAAGCATGGTACTTAGGATGCGTGTGGAAAGAAACAGGAGTAATGATAAGGCTTTATGAGATTGCAATGGTTATCAGTGAGCAGGCCAACAAGTAGTGGTGATAATTGGAACTGCTTTTGACTTTATAATGAGTGAATATTAGGGAGGCTATATAAAAAGGAACAGCTGGCAAGTTGTAATGGGAGCTGCGTGCAAAGTTAATAATGCATTACCAGGTGAAAGCATTTGATTAAATTCTTGTTATCTTGTCATTATTTTGTTGAGAGGTATTACTAGAAATATTTTTCTCAAATGAAACTGAATGGAATTCAGGTCCTTTATCTGCTCTGGTGTATCCATATGATGCTGCTGTGTTGATTAACAGCAGACTGATTAGATTTCTCACCATGTACCTAATTTCACATTTGCTACACAGAATTCATAGAAATCATAGAAACCCTACAGTACAGAAAGAGGCCATTCGGCCCATCGAGTCTGCACCGACCACAATCCCACCCAGGCCCTACCCCCAAATCCCTACATATTTTACCCGCTAATCCCTCTAATCTACGCATCCCAGGACACTAAGGGGCAATTTTAGCATGGCCAATCAACCTAACCCGCACATCTTTGGACGATAATCAATTATATCTAATTGATTAGATATATTAAGAAATGATCAAATATCCCAAGCAAGGTTCTTTGGTATCGCTTTGAGAAATTCACAGAATTGTCTGTGTCAGCTCAAGCTGGTTTGATCCCAATTCTGCAGCTACAATGGAAAAGACAAAATTGCCATAGTATTGTGTACTATCATGCCTTTGGTAAATGTCTCAAAGTGCTTCATATGGAAAGTGCTTTATATGGAGTTTAGTGATTGTTTTAAAATTCATGTGTTGGGATATGAGTATTGCCCATCACTAACAGCACCCCCCATTCCAAAGAGCATTTGAGAATCAACCACCTTGCTGTGACTTTGGAGTCACATGTAGGCCAGACCAGGTAAGGATGGCAGATTTCCTTCCCTAAAGGACATCAGAGAACCAGATGGGTTTTTTCCGACAGTCGACAATGGCTTCATGGTCATCAGTAGATTCTTGATTCCAGATTTTTATTGAACTCAAATATAACCAACTGCCATGGCGGGATTTGAACCCAGTCCCTGGATCTTGTCCTGGGTTTCTGGATTACGAGTCCAGTAATAATACCGCTGCACCACTGCTGCCTCTCACAAAAGTAAAAAGTGGCATCTATAATGAACAACTAAGTGCACCTTGGCTTTTGAAACCTCATTTATAATGGACCAAAATTTCATATGAGTGTGAATCTAAAGGCGGCACAATGGATAGCACCACTGCATAACAGCACCAGGGACCTGGGTTCGATTCCCGGCTCAGGTCACTGTCTATGCGGATTCTGCATATTTTCCCCGTGTCTGCGTGGGTTTCCTTCAGGTGTTCCGGTTTCCTCCCACAGTCCGAAAGACATACTGGTAAGGTGCATTGGCCGTGCTAAATTCTCCCTCAGTGTATCCAAACAGGCGCCGGAGTGTGGCGACTAGGAGATTTTCACAGTAACTTCATTACAGTGTTAATGTAAGTCTATTTGTGACTAATAAATAAACTTTAAACTAAACTTAAAACTTAATCTAATGGCATTAGACTTGTCCTTGCACGTTTAGGTTTTAAATTGTTTTGCAAGTTGTTGGATGTGCGAGTTGATAATGGTGATAGAAAAGAAACAGAATTTTGATCAAAGCAAGAACCCATGTATCTGCGTACAAATCAGACTGAAGAATCATGTAACAAACAGTGGCAGGATTGAGAAGACAGCATGAACTATAAAGTTAGAATCAAATGCTAAATTAGGCACAGAAAAAGAAATATAAAGCAAGGAGATGAAAGAATAGATTGAGAGAGGAATCTCCCTCCGACAGGAGGTGGCGTGTTGTTTGCTCGCGGTGGGATTCTCTGGTCCCGCCGCTAGCAATGGGAATTCCCATTGACATCACCCCATGCCGGCGGGAGGCCCACGGGCGGCGGTGGTTGCCGGTGGAACCGGAGAATTCCACAGGTGTGAACGGCCGGAGAATTCCTGCCTACTTTTTAATATATCTAACAACCATTAAAACCTGAAGGAATGAAACTCCATGCATAATAATTAACTTTCAATGCCTGAGAGGTTAATTGGCAGTAAGTAACACTTGGCACATCATTAAAAAGGTACTTAGACTGCAATGGACCAGTTTGAAATTGCTGTGGTGAGCTTAGTTCACACAAATATAGCAACTTCACACTATCAGGATTAGCTCCAAGTTCTGCTCAAAGCCCTGTGCCAAGCTGGTGCCTGACTCATCCACTCTTCTTGGCATTGAATGCAAACTTTCTGGCTGATCTTTCAGTGCACTAAACGTTTGAGGGTATCCACCCATCAGTCTTCTGCTGCTCTGCAGTGGAACTAGTGTGCAAGCTCACCCTCCCAGGAACTGGCACCTCTGTTATCCTTTCCTACTGTCATAGAATCATAGAATCCCTTCAGTACAGAAGGAGGCCATACGGCCCATCAAGTCTGTACCGACCGCAATCCCACCCGGGACCTATTCCCATAGCCCCAGGCATTTACCCTCTAATTCCGCTAACACTAGGGGCAATTTAGCATGGCCAATCATCCTAACCCGCATATCTTTGGACTGTCCTTGATCCTGTCCACATTTACCTGGCTTCTCAGCAAATGCAGATGCCTTCATGATGCCATCCTTTAAATTATGCACGGTGTTAGTATCTGAGCTGGTCACTGTGGTTGTGAAATCAAATAATGGTGTATCTTCATCATCACTGATCTTTTGCTCTTCATCCACTGCTTTGGTAGGTGACAGTTGGATAGAACAAAGAGCAGTACAGCATTAGGAACAGGCCCTTCGGCCCACCAAGCCTGCACCGACACATTACGCCTTTCTAAGCTAAAAACATCAAATAAAGATAGCAGATAGGAAATATGCTAATATACCATTAGCCCTTTATAAGTCAGAATGGACTGTTGTAGTAAATTGAGGGTGACTTGATGTGGCTCGAATTAACGAAGGTTTTATTGCCAACAATAAATAATTATATATACAAATGGTCAGACTGAATTAACCATGTGACTGAACAAATCTCCTCCCTGGCTCTAACTGAAGGACCTCCTCGACCTAGGATGTGTACCCTCACTGCTGATTGGCTCAGCTTCTTGCCATGACAATCCACAAGCTTTGGCCTGATCACGTGACCCTCAGGTAACACTCCCTTAAAGGTCCATGTTACCACGCTCCTTTCCCCTTAACACTGGAATTCACCTAGAGAGGGACAAAGAACAGGATTAGTAAGCCAAACAATTTTTTTCATTAAAGGACAACAGGAATACCTCACGGAAAAACTCACCATAACTTTAGTTGGTCTGGAGACTTCCAAACTCTGATAGAGCGCCTCAGTTCTGTGGTAGGCTCTTCGAACTTTGAAGGATCAGACTGGACAGATGCAAAAGACAGACTCGCCAATGCATTGTTCTAGCTACTCTTCAGTAGCTGCTGGTTCCTCAGTTACCGTAACCATTTGTTGCTCTGGTTCCTCATCCCCAACTGGAATCCCAGTAACCAATCTGGCATCTACTAAATTACAGCAGGCATCACCCATTGATCCCTTGTGGCCATCACTGCTCTCCTCCTTAGGTGGCCTGCGTGTTTTTTGAGATGACAGCCTTGTACCTCCATGACATAGGAGACAAGTCCTGTTCTCTCACCAAAGAGAAGGACTTGGTGGATGATGAGTCTGGGAAAGGATGTGTAGATAGTTTGAGTCATGTTGAGATCAAAAAGGAGGAGGTATTGGGGTTCTTGAGAAACATCAAGGTAGACAAGTCTCCAGGGCCTGATGGGATATACCCCAGAATACTGAGAGAGGCAAGAGAGGAAATTGCTGGGGCCTTGAGAGAAATCTTTGTATCCTCACTGGGTACAGGGGAGGTCCCAGAGGATTGGAGAATAGCCAATGTTGTTCCTTTGTTTAAGAAGGGTAGCAAGAATAATCCAGGTAATTACAGCCCGGTGAGCCCTACATCAGTGGTAGGGAAATTATTGGAGAGGATTCTTCGAGACAGGATTTATTCCCACTTGGAAATAAGTGGACGTATTAGTGAGAGGCAACATGGTTTTGTGAAAGGGAGGTCGTGTCTCACAAACTTGATCGAGTTTTTGGAGGAAGTGACGAAGATGATTGATGAGGGTAGGGCAGTGGATGTTGTCTACATGGACTTCAGTAAGGCCTTTGACAAGGTCCCTCATGGCAGACTGGTGCAGAAGGTGAAGTCGCATGGGATCAGAGGTGAGCTGGCAAGGTGGATACAAAACTGGCTCGGTCATAGAAGACAGAGGGTAGCAGTGGAAGGGTGCGTTTCTGAATGGAGGGCTGTGACAAGTGGTGTTCCTCAGGGATCAGTGCAGGGACCTTTGCTGTTTTTCATAGAGACCCTACAGTGCAGAAGGAGGCCATTCGGCCCATCGAGTCTGCACCGACCACAATCCCACCCAGGCCCTATCCCCACATATTTTACCCACTAATCCCTCTAACCTACGCATCCCAGGACTCTAAGGGGCAATTTTTTTTTTTTTTAACCTGGCCAATCAACCTAACCCGCACATCTTTGGACTGTGGGTGGAAACCAGAGCACCCGGAGGAAACCCATGCAGGCACGAGGAGAATGTGCAAACTCCACACAGACAGTGACCCGAGCCGGGAATCGAACCCGGGACCCTGGAGCTGTGAGGCAGCAGTGCTAACCACTGTGCAATATATATAAATGATTTGGAGGAAAATGTAACTGGATTGATTAGTAAGTTTGCGGACGACACAAAGGTTGGTGGATTTGCGAATAGTGATGAGGACCATCAGAGGATACAGCAGGATATAGATCAGTTGGAGACTTGGGCGGAGAGATGGCAGATGGAGTTTAATCCGGACAAATGTGAGGTAATGCATTTTGGAAGGTCTAATACAGATAGGAAATATAGAGTAAATGGCAGAACCCTTAGGAGTATTGATAGGCAAAGGGATCTGGGTGTACAGGTACACAGGTCACTGAAAGTGGCAATGCAGGTGGAGAAAGTAGTCAAGAAGGCATACGGCATGCTTGCCTTCATCAGCTGGGGTATTGAGTTTAAAAATTGACAAGTCATGTTGCCACTTTATAGAACCTTAGTTAGGCCGCACTTGGAATATAGTGTTCAATTGTGGTCGCCACACTACCAGAAGGATGTGGAGGCTTTGGAGAGGGTACAGAAAAGATTTACCAGGATGTTGCCCGGTATGGAGGATGTTAGTTATGAGGAGATGTTGGAGAAACTTGGTTTGTTCTCACTGGAGCGACGGAGGTTGAGGGGCAACCTGATAGAAGTCTACAAGATTATGAGAGGCATGGACAGAGTGCTTAGTCAGAAGCTTTTTCCCAGGGTGGAAGAGTCAATTACTAGGGGGCATAGGTTTAAGATGCGAGGGGTAAATTTTAAAAGAGATGTACGAGGCAGATTTTTTACACAGAGACTGGTGGGTGCCTGGAACTCGCTGCCGGGGGAGGTAGTGGAAGCGGATACGGTAGTGCCTTTTAAGGGGCGGCTTGACAAGTACATGAATGAGATGGGAATAGAGGGATATGGTCCCAGAAGCGTCGGGAGTTTTAGTTAAGTCGGGCAGCATGATCGGTGCAGGCTTGGAGGGCCAAAGGGCCTGTTCCTGTGCTGTAATTTTCTTTGTTCTTTGTTCTCTCCACAATTCTACCAGCCATCCATGCCAGTCCTGCTGCAAAATCTCTGACCATCACCAAATCCTCAACTTGGAACACTCTTTTTTCTGTGAATCATGGTTTTCCTTCCGAAAGGCTTTCCTAGCCTTCACTCTCCTCGCCAAATTTGGGAATGGCATGTACAATCGTGTTCTTAAATGGCGTTCCATCAGTAACTCGACTGGCGTGGCCCTTGTGGTCAAGTTTGGCATGGTGTTATAAAACAATATAAAACTTGATATACATGGAGACAGAGGCCTGCTTACTTGTTTCTTCATTGACGACTTGAGTGCCTTTACTGCGCACTCTGCCAGCCCATTTGAGGCTGGGTGGCAAGGTGCTGACCTTACATGGCGAATCCCTTTGGGTGCAGTCATTAAATAGTATAAGTAGTGCTGGCTGCGAGCAGAAACTTATAATTAGCAGCCTGCAGGACATCAACGTTATGTTCATTACATTAAACGGGTGCAGGTTAATTGAGTATCATTTCAGGAGCCAACTGAGTGATGCCAAGATGATTATTCGTCATCTCTTCTGGGCAAATGTGAACCTGGATCCAAATCCTGCGTTCAGCTTCCCCTTCTGGTTCTTCATGTTTAAGGACTTTGGTGCAAATGTTTGATTCGCGGCATATCCCATTTTGCACTTTCTTTCTTACTCGATTCGCTTTAAGTCTTGAGCTCTCAAATATCTTGAACGGTTCTTGAAGCAGAAGTACCTCCAGAAGTTCATTGCTGGATGCCAGCAATGCCATAAGCCAAACTCTTTAAGTGCCTATCACGTCGATGGGCGACCAGCAATAGTAATGTCAATATGTGTGGTGAAGAGTCAGTCCAAGCAGCTGGGCAGCCCTGCTGCTGTGGGATGTGGTGCGCACTGGCAGACAAAATGGGTTTCTGCCCACATTTCCAGCATTAGCAGAGGCTGAGATGGTAACACACACCTGATGTTGGAAATAGAGCTGGCTGTGTTTCTTTGCTACTCACGAGTGCTTGTGGGTTTGAGCCTGTCTCCCGATCATTCTGAGATTAAGGTTTGCTGTTACTCTGCTATCCACCTCATTTTACAGCTCCCTGTGAAATAGTCACTATTTGTGACTTCAGTACAATTGCATGGTGACCATTTGAGTGCAGTCGTGTTGCAGCAGGATCTGCCCTGCACAGTAGCCTGGCTTATTTGAAGGGTTAGTTTATGAAGATTGATTACAGCTGCTTTTCTGTGATGACGAAGCTCCCTCATGTGACTATAATAACTGGCTTATTTTTGTCGCAGCGCCTGGGGAATTATCAGTTTGTGAATAAAACAAAGGGGGAGGGTTGCAGAGGGGATCAGTTTTAATGAATAACTCTTGAAGACTATGTAAACTTCCTATGGCTGAATTTTATGCCCCCCCCCCCTACCCCCAGGTTGGTTCTGAGGCTGGGGTGTCGGGGGGAGGGGGCGGGTGGAGTCTAAAATTGAATGGATGGGATTCCCCCTGGGATCACGTTCACCCCAACCCAGAATCAATTTCATTGTTGAGTGGGCAGGGCCTCCGGCGGGAAACTCGACCTTTCACCTTTTATAAGGCCCTCAAATGGCCACTGTGGCCATTGAGAAGCCTGTTCCTGCCCAGCCTTAATTTTTAGGCTGGTGGGAGTGGGGCGGATGCGAAAACCGAGAAAAAGCTTTTCTCCATCTTGGGGCAGGAAGTGGGATGTGCCTCAACTTGAAGGCCCCTTCAGATTTGGGGTCCCCTTCGCTCCGGGACCTTGGAGCTTCAGCCCTGCCTCCCCCTCCCCGACGTACTCCCTGACACTGCAATAGCTCCCTTCTGAACCAATGGATTGGCTGATTATCGCTGAAGTGAGCGTTAAATGGCAGTGGGCTTCAGAGAGTCGATTGTAGTGCGTTACATACCGACTCAGGATAGCGAATGCTGAGCACTCTCCACCCTTCAAATTCTACCTCATATTTCTGATGAGGGAGAGTGCAGACTTCCGGCCTCTTTGATGGTTGTGCTCCTTTATGCTCTGTATTTTACAAAGTTGGTCTACTTAGTTTGTGTTGGAGGTAATTTATCATTGTAAAGTAATCAGGCAGAGAGTAAGCACTCTCCACATTGCAACAGATATGAGAAGTGATTATAAGTGATATGTAAGCACAGAATCGTTTGCAAAGACCAGACTGAAGGCAGTTAGTCTGATCCACTTAAAAACACAATATTCAGCTGTCCATGTCTGCGTTTTGATATATTTTCACTGTTATTCTCAGCGACGGCAGTGTCTATTTATTGCTGCGTGTAATGATTTTAATTTGCAGTGTAACAAGGTTGACAGGGTCAAACAAACAATAGAGCAACTAGTTTATATTGAATCATTCCATGTTAATCAGTCAAAGTTAATTGAGGGATGTTGTACGATTGCAATAGGAACTCAGCCATTACAATCACTAACAATAATTTTTATCTTAATGTGTTTTTAGATTTTACAATCACAAAACCTTCCAAATACCCAGTAGTTGGATTAAACTCCTAATGGATGGTTCTCTATGAAAACACTTAGTGTTTAATTCCTTACTTCTCCAGAAGTTATCTCAGAACAGAAATAGTCAAATCAACATAATCAGCAAATCCATTGGATTTTTGTTGATGCAATGAATAAAAGGTTTCAGTCTGTAAAGTAATATGATTAACAGGTCCCCAGTGAAAGAACCTAGACTTTAAATGTTGGATTATATTTGCCACAACTACTTTTCTCTTTATATTTAAAATATCTGGAGAATGGCGAATGTTGTTCCTCTGTTTAAGAAAGGGAATAGAAATGACCCTGGTAATTATAGACCGGTTAGTCTTACTTCGGTGGTTGGTAAATTGATGGAAAGGGTCCTTAGGGATGGGATTTACGACCATTTAGAAAGATGCGGATTAATCCGAGATAGTCAGCACGGATTCGTGAAGGGCAAGTCGTGCCTCACAAATTTGATAGAATTTTTTGAGGAGGTAACTAAGTGTGTTGATGAAGGTAGGGCAGTTGATGTCATATACATAGATTTTAGTAAGGCGTTTGATAAGGTCCCCCATGGTCGGCTTATGATGAAAGTGAGGAGGTGTGGGATAGAGGGAAAGTTGGCCGATTGGATAGGTAACTGGCTGTCTGACCGAAGACAGAGGGTGGTGGTCGATGGAAAATTTTCGGATTGGAGGCAGGTTGCTAGCGGTGTGCCGCAGGGATCAGTGCTTGGTCCTCTGCTCTTTGTGATTTTTATTAATGACTTAGAGGAGGGGGCTGAAGGGTGGATCAGTAAATTTGCTGATGACACCAAGATTGGTGGAGTAGTGGATGAGGTGGAGGGCTGTTGTAGGCTGCAAAGAGACATAGATAGGATGCAAAGCTGGGCTGAAAAATGGCAAATGGAGTTTAACCCTGATAAATGTGAGGTGATTCATTTTGGTAGGACAAATTTAAATGTGGATTACAGGGTCAAAGGTAGGGTTCTGAAGACTGTGGAGGAACAGAGAGATCTTGGGGTCCATATCCACAGATCTCTAAAGGTTGCCACTCAAGTGGATAGAGCTGTGAAGAAGGCCTATAGTGTGTTAGCTTTTATTAACAGGGGGTTGGAGTTTAAGAGCCGTGGGGTTATGCTGCAACTGTACAGGACCTTGGTGAGACCACATTTGGAATATTGTGTGCAGTTCTGGTCACCTCACTATAAGAAGGATGTGGAAGTGCTGGAAAGAGTGCAGAGGAGATTTACCAGGATGCTGCCTGGTTTGGAGGGTAGGTCATATGAGGAAAGGTTGAGGGAGCTAGGGCTGTTCTCTCTGGAGCGGAGGAGGCTGAGGGGAGACTTAATAGAGGTGTATAAAATGATGAAGGGGATAGATAGAGTGAACGTTCAAAGACTATTTCCTCGGGTGGATGGAGCTATTAGAAGGGGGCATAACTATAGGGTTCGTGGTGGGAGATACAGGACGGATATCAGAGGTAGGTTCTTTACGCAGAGAGTGGTTGGGGTGTGGAATGGACTGCCTGCAGTGATAGTGGAGTCAGACACTTTAGAAACATTTAAGCGGTTATTGGATAGGCACATGGAGCACACCAGGATGATAGGGAGTGGGATAGCTTGATCTTGGTTTCAGATAAAGCTCGGCACAACATCGTGGGCCGAAGGGCCTGTTCTGTGCTGTACTGTTCTATGTTCTATGTTCTATCTGTATTCCTTCCAGAGTAAATAACTTCTGTCTCAAAGTCCAAATTACACCAGGGCGCACTCAACAGGAGGAGGCAAATAAAGAGTTGTTTTTTAAATGGTTGGTGAGAAGGGACTGGTATGTGGGGAGCTGATTGTTGGAGGAGACAGGAGGAGTGTGAAGACTGAAAGACAGACCTGGATCTTGCTAGAAAGTAAGGCTGATACCTTCAGCAACTCACACACTTATCAATAATTTCTAAAGTGGCTATTGCTGAAAAAAGAGACCCAGGCCAGTATTTTATGACCTTGCTCGGGCAAGTCACGTAAAATTCCCCCTGAGGCCAATGGAGAATTCCGTTCTGCGAGCTCCACCCGCCCCGATTCTGGGGCGGACATGCCAGTAAAACTCCGGCTGCAGTGTCAAAGTTTTTTGACTTGCACTCACCAGGATAGGTACAGGAGTGCCAAGTTTCAAAGGAAGCAACAAATTATACTGCAGGCGAAGAGTACCAATTGGTTGGCAAGTAGACTCTAATTGGCCAAGGCATTGCTATTGAGAATGAACTAGAGAATTTTATCTCCCATGCTTTAGTTTGATTCAACAATGCACAACGTCTGGACATATTCCTTGCAGAATCTCACTAGCTGTTCTGTCTGGAGACAATACACATCTCTTTAACCTGTGTTGAATGCTCCCTCCACCCACATTGTCTGTACCTTTAAGACCTGGCTGGCTGTAGGGATTCACATTCTAATTAGTATTCTGTAACTTGATTTCTGTGTCTGTGTACTGTTTGAGAGCACATTTCCACTCCATCTGACGAAGGAGCAGCGCTCTGAAAGCTTATGGTATTTGCTACCAAATAAACCTGTTGGACTGTAACCTGGTGTTGTGAGACTTCTTACTGTGTTCACCCCAGTCCAACGCCGGCATCTCCACATCATATTCCTTTTGGCAGCAGTGGATAGGCCCCACCTATGAATATATAGCTCCCAGCAAGGGTAAGTGAGCCACATTGTGAACTTGACTAATGATCGTAAATTGATTGTTAGTGTAATTCTTGGTACACTTGGGATTGTTCAGCAAGTTCTCGCCAATCGAGGAATCACATCTAACATTCGACACTATGTTGTGAGTTTTGCAAGCCCAGGAAATGGTCTGCCTGTTGCGAACAGCCGAAGGGATGTGCAGTTTGATATGATCAGCTAGTTGTTGGAACATATGGTCTACGTACCTGGCATCACACCAGCACTGAAATTCATAAACACATTACTCATTTGTGTGGTTGATGGGACTCCTTTTTGGCTTGAAGGCAGCAGCCTGTTAGTGGAAAATGGTACTCGTTATGTTGTTGTGTCGGAGGAAATTGAAATGGCTTCACCTGGTTCAAGTTTCTTAGTAGTTTCTGAGGCAGTTAGAAACTGTCAGTAAACCAGCCAGCGATGCTCACATCCCATGAATGATTATTAAAAAAATAATAAGTTTGTGTGACACGCACTGAGCAATGATCTGATCAGGGTAGCCATTATCCCACAGAATAACTTTGATGTGCCTTACCTTGGCATCAAGCGTGTACAGTGAGCAAATGGCACCTATTTATGAGATTACAGATAAGTCCAACTTTATAGCATGAGGAGGTATAGGGAGGGTGCATCAAAGTTATTCTGCAGGATGATGGCTACCCTGATCAGGTCAATGCTCGCTGTATATCACATATACTCATTAAATATGGCTAAGTTCGCTACTTTAGAAGCTGAAAAGTGCCCAGTTTACCTGCAATTATCCTTGAAATGTAAGGTATCTCAAAATATATTGGAGCAACAGGTGAAGCTGTTTCTTTCACACTGCCACTATGCAGTAGCAACATGAATTTTCCACTAACAGGATGCTACTATTGAACCAAAGGACATTCTGCCTACCACATAAATGAATAACATGGTATATAATTTGCAGTGCTGATGCAATGCCAGGTGCATAGGCCATACATTCCAATGACTGGTGAATCATATCAAACAGCACATCCTTTCAGATGTTCTCAACAGGCTGAGTAATGACCGTACTCAACCAAACTGGGCTTTCAAAACTGCAAAAGTAATGTCTAACGTTCGCTGTGTTTCCACTACTGGACAGTACCTCCTGAACAATCCAGAGTCTGCAGAGAATTACATTGACAATCAATTTAAGACGATCGGTCATGCTCGCAGTGTGGCTCACTAATGCCTGCTAGAAGCAACACACATTCATACGCAGGCAAAAGGAGCACATACAGGCATTGTGTGAAATAAACAAAAGCATTGTGGGGGGGGGGGGCAATATTTCTCTGGTGCATTCTCCATGGAAACACTCAATCAAGCAGAGTCAACTTGTGAACCAATCAGCACCCCTTTTGTATGCAATATAAATGTTGCTCCCTTCGAAATTTGGCATTCTTGTGTTTGTCCTGATGAGTGCAAGATGTAAAACTTCAGCAGTGTCTTTTTTTTTTCAGAAATACTCAAGTTCTGTGCTACCAAGTGACAATTCGAGATTCACCATTATTGTCTACTTTAGTCCTTTCACGCTTCGGTTAGAATAATGGGATGGTTTGGTGTATTAGCAGCTGAGTAACCGAAAGCTCCTTCATTCATCATGAAGTAATGCCTGTGCCACATTGGAGTTTTATCCTAACTCTTTGTCTCCTCATGTGTGATAAGGCCTATATCCAGGGCTATTTTTGCTCAGCGTTTTTGGGGCATGTGTGCATCTTGAACTACTTTTGGAGTTTAGCGATCAATTGGCTGTTATGCCAGTAGTAATTTAACCCTTTAGGATTTAACCCAAAACCAGGAATGCTAAGAAAGTTCGGACATTAACACTTCGTTGAACTTACAGTTGATCTCCTTTGATCCATCAGGGATTGATGGTCCCGCTGCCTTTCAGGATGATGTCCAGGAAGTGGGCAGTCAAATTCAGATTCTCACTGTTGGACAGTCCAGCAATGATGATGATGCGGATACAGACACTGCAGCCAGCGCGCAGCAGACAACAAAACAGGACCTTCGAGTAACAATGCAGAAAAAAGGTAAGCCAATTTATTACTTGTCACAAGTGAACTGAAACCTACAGAAACCTTCTTCAGTGGACGGAGAATAAATATCCCAATTAAATTACGACAATTCATTGTGAGGAAAAAGAAAATCAGCTGGAATGTAAAAGTGGCCTGTGCCTGTTTCGTGCTAATCCAAAGGTAAATTAACACACTCACACACACACATCCTTTATTTTGGGATGTGAGCAGCACAGGCTAGTCTAGTGTATACTGCCCATCCCTAAATGTCCCTGAGAATGAGCTACCTTCCTGAACCAATGCAGTCCACGTAGTGTAGGTAGACCCACAGTATGATGAGGGATGGTGTTCCAGGAGTTTGATCCAGCAACAGTGAAGGAGTAGTGACATATATACATAGGATAAGAGCAGCGCTGGCAAGGCCAGCATATGTTCCCCATCCCTATTTGCACTTGTGGGCGGCACGGTAGCACAGTGGTTAGCACTGCTGCTTCACAGCTCCAGGGACCTCAGTTTGATTCCCGGCTTGGGTCACTGTCTGTGTGGAGTTTTCCCATTCTCCTCGTGTCTGCGTGGGTTTCCTCCGGGTGCTCCGGTTTCCTCCCACAGTCCAAAGATGTGCGGGTTAGGTTGATTGGCCATGCTAAAATTGCCCCTTAGTGTCCTGAGGTGCGTAGGTTAGAGGGTTTACCGGGTAAATATGTAGGGATATGGGGGTAGGGCCTGGGTGGGATTGTGGTCGGTGCAGACTCGATGGGCCCAATGGCCTCTTTCTGCACTGTAGGGTTTCTATGATTTCTATGATTCTAAAGTGGTGGTGAGACACCCTCTGAGTCAGGCTGGTGAGTGACTTGGAGGGGCACTTGCAGGTGATGGTATTCCCATGCATCCGCTGCCCTTGATCTTCTAGGTGGTAGAGGTCAAGGGCTGTCAAAGGAGCCTTGGCGAATTGCATCTTGTTCATGATACTCACTGCTGCTACTGTGAGTTGGTGGTAAAGAGACTGAATGTTAAGGTAGTGGAAAGGGTGTCAGTCAAGTGGGCTGAGTTATCCTGGAACCAAAAGAGAAAATGCTGGAAAATCTCAGCAGGCCTGGCAGCATCTGTAAGGAGAGAAAAGAGCGGATGTTTCGAGTCCAGATGATCCTTTGTCAAAGCTTTGACAAAGGGTCATCTGGACTCAAAACGTCCGCTCTTTTCTCTCCTTACAGATGCTGCCAAACCTGCTGAGATTTTCCAGCATTTTCTCTTTTGGTTTCAGATTCCAGCATCTGCAGTAATTTGCTTTTATTTATTGAAATATCTGGGATGGTGTCAAACATCTTGAATGTTGTTGGAGCAGCACCCATCCAAGCAAATAGAGAACATTCCATCACACTCCTGCCTTGTGCTTGTAGACGATAGAAAGGCTTTGGGGAGTCAGGTGAGTTACTCAATGCAGAACTCTCAGCCTCTAGCCTGCTATTGCAGCCACAGTATTGATATGGTTAGTCCAGTTAAGTATCTGATAAATATTTAATTAGTGATAGAATCATGCTTAGGTCCTATGCCACTAGGAAGCAGCACAATACCGTCTAAATCCGAGGGATGAAGGATCATTTCATCCTATTGGTTATGTCTGGATTTAATCTCAGCCCAAAGATGTAAAAGTTACATTGAAGCCACTTAACCCACTAAACCATCCACAACCTCAGCGTTTAAAGATGTGGTAACTTGATACCACAAATAAAGTAGTTGAATGTATCGTTTAAAGAATGGTCTTCATATGAATAAATAGCAAAGTTTAACAATAATAATAACTCAGCAGAGCTGTAACAACTATGAAAACAGGAGCAACTAGCACACAGCAGAACACTCCGCTGGTAAAACAATTACATAGGAGAAAGGGCTTATTAGAACACTCTGTATTCAAAACAGCATCCTGTAACAGAAAGATCATTCCAATTAAATCCAATTCATAGCTACAAACAATATCAATAGGGGGCACTGAATAGTCTTTTGTTGTCAGGAATTTCCTTCCTAAGGCAGAACCTATTATAGAGTCTTCAACAATTTAAATGTTGTTGAGTCATAGCAATGTTACCTAATAAAACTCATAGAATCCTACAGTGCAGAAGGAGGCCATTCGGCCCTTCGAGTCTGCACCGACCACAATCCCACCCAGGTCCTGTCCCCATAACGCCATGAATTTACCCCCTGACACTAAGGGTCAATTTTAGCATGGCCAATCCACCTAACCCGTGAATCTTTGGACTGTGGGAGGAAACTGGAGCACCCGGAGGAAACCCACACAGACACGGGGAGAATGTGCAAACGCCATACAGACAGTGACCCGAGGCCGCGAATTGAACCCGGGTCCCTGGCACTGTGAGGCAGCGGTGCTGAACACTGTGCCACCGTGCCGCCCATGTTGCTGACATTAACTTTGATTTGAAATTGGGACTGCTCTGTCTTTATTCCTTGTTAGAATGAGACTCTAATGGTACACATTGAAAGCTACTGCAACCTGTATTTTATGCTATCTTTCAAATTTCTTCAGACATTGAAGTGCAAATTGTTGCAGCCAGGGCAGACCCTGATTGCAGAGGAGAAAAAGGCTTCTTGAAGCAGCATTTTGTGTTTACACTTGTCCCAATATATCCTATAAACTTATGCAAATTAATTTAAATTGATCCCACAATAGATTCTCCATTTTGGTTCATTGATTCTTGATTCATTTACAATGGGTGCTGGTCAGTCGGCAAGATCATTGTTGAAGAACTCTATTATGTGAGGTTAGGTTGGCATATTGGTAAAGCTTGCTCTTCAATTCAGTTAACTGAGCCATTCCCCACTATTTACTGAAAATGCTGGAAAATCTCAGCAGGTCTGGCAGCATCTGTGGAGAGAGAATAGAGCCAACATTTCAAATGTGGATGACCCTTCATCAGAGCTCCTAGAATTATTCCCATGTAGGCCAACCTGTTGGTGCAGCCAAATTCTGTACCAGAACCGATCTTAAACCCCCTAGGATCTGAAAGCCAATTTCCTATGCCACATTTCTAACCACATAATTTCTCTTTAATCTCTTATTCCTGTATTTAACTGGTGCTAGCACTGATAGCAGTCAGGAACTCACCAAGGTTCCTTAGGCAGCACCTTCTAAATCCACAACCCCGACCATCTCGAAGGACAAGGGCAGCAGCTGCTTGGGAATACCACCATCTGGAAGTCCCGCTGCAAGTCACTCATCATCCTGATTTTGAAATATATCACCATTCCTTCACCGTTGCTGGGTCAAAATCCTGGAACTCCCTCCCTAACAGCACTGTCCCTCAGGATAGTGTCCTAGGTCCAACAATCTTCAGTGCTTCATCAATGGCCTTCCCTTCTTCATAAGGTCAGAAGTGGGGATGTTCGCCGATGATTGCACAATGTTCAGCACCATTCGCGACTCCTCAGATACTGAAGCAGTCCATGTTCAAATGCAACAATATCCAGGCTTGGGCTGACAAGTGGCACCACACAAATGCCAGGCAATGACCATCGCTAATATGAGACACTCTATCCACCGCCCCTTAACATTCAATGGTGTAACCATCACGGAATCCCCCACTGTCAACAACCTTGGGGTTACCATTGAGCAGAAACTCAACTGGACTCGCCACATAAACACAGTGGCTACAAGAGCAGGTCAGAGGCTAGGAATATTGTGACAAGTAACTCATCTCCTGACTCCCCAAAGCCTATCCACCATCTACAAGGCACAAACCAGGAATGTGATGGAATATTCCCACTTGCCTGGATGGGTGCAGCTCCAAAATCACTCAAGAAGCTTGGTCCCATCGAGGACACAGCAGCCCACTCGATTGGCACCACATCTACAAACATTCCATCCCTCCACCACCGACGCTCAGTAGCAGCAGTGTGTACTATCTACAAGATGCATTGCAGCAATTCACTAAAGATTCTTAGACAGCACCTCCCAAACCCACAACCACTTCCATCTAGAAGGACAAGGGCAGCAGATACATGAGAACACCACCACCTGCAACTTCCCCTCCAAGCCACTCACCATCCTGATTTGGAAAGATTATCGTCGCTCCTACACTGTAACTGGGTCGAGATCTTGGAATTCGCTCCCTAACCCACAACACGTGGACTGCAGCAATTCAAGAAGGCAGCTCACCACCACCTTCTCAAGGGCAACTAGGGATGGGCAATAAATGCTGGTCAGCCAGCGACACCCATGTCCCACGAATGAATTTTAAAAAAACTGTGGGCGTATTTACACCACATGGACTGTGAACGTTCAAGAATGTAGCTCACCTACCAACTTCTCAAGGGCAATTAGAGATGGGCACTAAATGCTGGCCTAGCCAGCAATGCCCACATCTGATAAATGAATTTTTAAAAAATCCTGGAATTGCTATCTTGTAGTTTTACGTTTTACTTTACCCTGACAGCTGCTGACTCTGAATCCAATTCCCAAGTGGATCCTCCTTTTTCTGTGAGAGTCTCCAAATCCAATCTGTTATTTTGCTTCCTATGATACCTGGGACATATCACACCATTTAGGGTTTACTCTAATGGTTACTAATGTGACTATCTGCTTCTCTCGCTGTCAAACCTCTTATTACCATTGCCTTCTCACCCTTTATTCTACCCTTTTGGACAAAACATTCCTGTGCTCTTAAAAGTAAGTACAGTTCCATTGATGAATTTATGCTTTGAGTGCAGAGCTTTGAGCCCCAGATAAGCTTGAAAGTATCCTTTGGGATTTTCTATCTAATAACTCCCTTTCCCAAATTGTCATTAAGGATTCTTAATGCACCTGGAATGCAAATTCATGCCTGTGTGAGTTTTTGATCATGTTTCACTCTTCATGGTCTTACTCCCAACAGTTGATTGACCTTGCGTAACTTAGGCTTGTTCAGATAATGTGACTTAGGCTTGTAGATATCAATCTTAAGACATAGGCCTACTACCTGAATAAGAAATAACCCAGAAAGTTGAGTTAACCGATGTGTTTTGCTTCAACAGGTATTTCTAGCAGTA
This sequence comes from Mustelus asterias, assembly GCF_964213995.1. Lineage (NCBI taxonomy): Eukaryota > Metazoa > Chordata > Chondrichthyes > Carcharhiniformes > Triakidae > Mustelus > Mustelus asterias. The sequence goes on along the minus strand of NC_135809.1, from coordinate 104,782,910 downwards.
TGAACTTTGATGAGGAAGAAGATGAAGAAGATGAAGATAGCTCTAGCTCTTCACAGTTGAACAGTAACACCAGGCCTGGCTCTGCTTCCAGTAAAAAATCTAATAAGGTGAAGACGAGAAATCATTTCTTCACACTTGTTCAAAACTTAAGAGGGCGGAAAAGCTAAAGAACAGGCCAGGGTCCAAACAGCAGCTTAGAAATCTCTCCACCTCTAAACTTGTGTTTCTTTTCCATGCGTAATTTTGCAGGTCTCTCTCCCCAGCCAAACTGGCTACATCCTCATTTGCAAAGCCTTTATAAAATACTTCATTTCAGTTAAAAGTTGACACAACGCATGGTGGCACAGTGGTTAGCAGAACTGCTTCACAACGTCAGGGACCCGGGTTCGATTCCTGGCTTGTGTCTGTACAGAATCTGCACATTTCCCCATGTCTGCGTGGGTTTCATCTGGTTTCCTCCCACAATCTGAAAGACGTGCTGGTTAGGTGCATTGGCCATGCCAAATTCTCCCTTAATGTACCCGAACAGACACCGGAGTGTGGCGACTCGGGGATTCTCACAGTAACTTCATTGCAGTGTTAATGTAAGCTGACTTGTGACACTAATAAATAAACTTTAAAAATATGTAATTTTGGTGAGTGAAAATGTAATTTAGCATTCCTCTATTTTTGGTCCCGTCAGCTGTCACTCGGATCAACGGCTCCTTCTGTCCGTTGAATGTAAGGATCCTGTTTGACATGAGTTTGAATAGCAGAGGCTGGCAGCATTTAATAGCAAGTGATTCAGCACAAACTGTGAGCCTCACTCAGAATGAGACTGCAGCCGTGTGAGATGGAAATGGTACAGCAGTGCAGCAAAGGATGGCACAGCTACTTCTGGTCCATTTTGCAGCTGTGGACTGGGCATTATATGCAAATGTGTCTGCCCGGTTACTGCAGCTTCAGGTAGCATCTGAGTATTTTCAGTGCAAGCTTTCTGCTTCTGAATTGAATCAACTTTAGAGTGGCCACAAATCCCCAGCTTTTACAAAGAATTTTTGATCAGTTAACTTCCTCATGTTCTGTCAGTTATCTGCCTTTCATGTTGATGCTTGGTCTGTTGCAAGTATCAATAAGAGTAAGGATCAATGTGTGATGTAATGGTTGATGATCACTGTCCTCGGACAATAAGCATCTGCAGTGTTTGTTGGATAGACTCAAAATATCTGCAGAGAACTGAAATGTCACTTAATGGCTAAATACAAGTCATGGACAATAATGGTTATCATTGGACCCTATTTTACCGTTTTGATTCTAAGTGCTGGGCGGACTTGAAACTGGGAGTGTTTCAGATCCGACTTTTAGACCCGTTCTCAGGCACCCCCATACACACTCTGCCTGAAAAAATATCAGCGATTCCGAATCGCGCTGCACAAGCCCGTGGGCGGGGCTAAATGCGTCCAAAATCCTGCAGCTCCGATCGGCACCTCCAACAGCGCATGCGCAGAAAAAAAAATGATAGAATGCGGCTTCCCTGCCACATTGCTCCCGGGCCGGATAGTGCCTCCTCCTGGCCCCCACAGACATTGCCCCACCCCATCAACATTACTGACCCCCTTATCCTCCCCCCCCCCACCCCGCCCCACCACCCAGACCAATTGCGGGCCCCTCACCTCTTCCCGCCCACTGTGAAGTGGCAGCGAACACCCCCCCTCCCCCTCCCCCCACCGATCTCAAACTGAGAGCCATCATATGCATTTATCTCCTCACTAACTGGAGCGCCTGAAACAGACTTTTGTGGAGCATGTCTGTTTCGTGCTGATTCTGGACGGGCGAACGCGGTGGTAAAGGGGGAAGTGCTGGTAAGGTTGGGCGTGCAGCCCATTAAGCCAATTTAAATGGATGCAAATGCATTTGAGTGGCCATTGCGCCGGTCACTGGCCATTTTCGGGCCTTGGTAAAGGGGAAACTGGCGCGGAAGTGGGCATGGATCACGCTATTCGCCTCACGCCCAACTTTACCAAGTTTTCGTGCCCGCAAAACGGCCGCAACTTGATGGTAAAATCAGGCCCATTGGCTCCACTGGCACTAGAATACCAGAATCATTCTAACCCTAAACAACCCCTGACACACAATCCGATACTACCCTCTTCCACTGCATTTCCTCCATCACCCAGCTGTATGGATCTGCATTAGGCTCACTAATAATATTTAAATCAACATTTAAATTGATTTGAATATTGAGATCAGCCTCAGGTCCTTCCCAGACCGAGGTTGATCTTGCTGGAAATCTGGTCCCGGTATAATCGCAAGAGGCAAGAAATCGGGCGTGAACCTGATAGTTTGCCTCTCTCGGGGTCTTACCGGCTCACTCTGCCCATAGACCGGCGGGATGAGAAGGTATGGTGACCCCCATTGTCTTTGGTCTGGACAAACCTGCTCCCTCATCACCTGACACCATCGCTCACCAATTGTGTGACTTTGACCTGTCTCGTACATAACCATTTTGATGCACTTGACTCTGAGATAAGCTTCCAGTCACATATCTTCTCAGTCACTCCTTAAAGCCTGCCTCTTTGACCAAGCTTTTGGTCATCTGTCCAATTCTCGCCTTGTGTGACTTGATGTCAGTCTTTGTTTGGTAACACAGCTGTGAAGCACCTTAGGATGCTTCACTTTGGGTAAAGATGCTACTTAAATGCATAGTTGTTGTTCGATGTAGTATGGAGGATGTCAGGATTCACTTGAGATATTTAACTGGGGTCCTGTCTGATCCTTCAGTTCCTTGTATAAGACCCCCTGACAATACTTAAAAGGGAATAATGGAGCTCTCCTATTGTCCCAGCCAACATTTACCCTTCAACAACTTCACTAAACAGATTATCTGGTCATTTATCCCATTGCTATTCATGGGACCTTCCTGCGCGTAAACTGGCTGCCACATGTCCCGACATTACATCAGTGACTACGCCTCACTGGGACACGTTGGCTGGGAGGTGCTTTGAGATTTTCTGAGGGTGTGGAAGACAGCAGATAAATGCAAGTACATTCTTACCTTTGGAATTCTGAGAGCACTCACTGTTTTGAATGATAGTCGGTGTGAATCTCAGGAACTGAAGAGGATTCAGGTACTTCCAATCCTCCAATCTGAGCAACAGCCACTAATTGTTCCACCAACTAATTTCCTATCGAACCTGTCGTGTCCTGTTCAGTTTTAATGGGACCTGATGCTGACTTTTATGTTGGGAGCAGGGTTCCCACCCCCCAGTGTAAAAGCTGAATAGAGTCTACCCCAGCTTGGCTGGCTCACCCCACAGTCACTTAAGACCATTGGGCTATCAAATGGATTGAGCCAGGCCTTCCAGACCCATCATGGAGGAGGTCATACATCCCGGAACCTGCAGCAAGGTGCAGAATATCTGGGATTGCTAAGTGGGTAAACATTCTCAGTAGCTTCATTACTATGTCAACAATTTTCTGGCTATTATTTTCATTGATTAGCTCAATCTAGGAATATTGGAACAGGAGCAGGCCATTCAGCCCATTGAGCCTGTTCTACCATTTAATAAGATCATAGCTGATCTCTGACTCTTTCAGAAACCCATCATCATGCTTAAGAGTCTCCAAATCAAGCTACTGAGGAAGTCACTTTGATAGATTTACCGTTTGCCCAACATGGATGCCCCTAACATAGGGACACGACTCACATGCTGAACAGAAAACCAAGATGCAGGTTGGAAAGATATACTATAGATAGAACATCCACTTCTTTTTCAAAGATATCTGAATTAACTCAATTTTTTGCTGGTAGTTTGTTCCGTTCACCTACAGTCAGATGGGAAGGAAAATAAGTCGGTATCCACAGAGTGCCTACATCCCGCTACATACAAATATTCACAAAACAGCGTGCCAACTCTATAGGCGATATCTTTTCTGGTGAATGCAGCCCACGGAGCTAATGTCCCATTTCCTGATTACAAAGCACCATGTCTTCCTGTTTTCCAGGAAGCAGCCTCGGTCTCAACCCCTCCAGGAACTGATGCGCTCATAGATGTGGATGACCTCGAGGAGTTTGCAGTGAGGCCCGCTCCACAAGGAATCACCATTAAATGCCGAATCACAAGAGATAAGAAGGGAATGGACCGTGGAATGTATCCTACCTACTACCTCCACCTGGAAAGGGATGATGGGAAAAAGGTTGGTCAGTTACATATATTTTAGCACTTGTTCCAAATCGTATACTCCGAGCTCAATAGAAAGACAAGGGCAGCAGATACATGGGAACACCGCCACCTGCAAGTTCCCCTCCAAGCCTCTCACCATCCTAATTTGGAAATATATCGCCGTTCCTTCGCAGTCACTGGGTCAAAATCCTGGAATTCCCTCCCTAACGGTATTGTGGGTCAACCCACAGCACATGGACTGCAGCGATTCAAGAAGGCAGCTCACCACCACCTTCTCAAGGGCAACTAGGGATGGGCAATAAATGCTGGCCAGCCAGCGACGCACTTGTCCCACAAATGAATAATAATTTTTTTTTATGGAACTCTAATATAGATTGCTTCATGTAGAGTATACTCCGTAAGATTTATTAACTTATATGTATATTATATATAAATTTATAGGCACATCAGGAGATTTTCCATGCCCATTCTGGCTCATTCTTGCTGTAAATTCATCAAGGACCCAAACACAGGTTGAAGCCCACATATGACTAATCTTTCCAAGGAAATTTCTGTTTAAACTGCTGCCCTTTCATTCAAATTCATGTATAAATGATCGTCCTTGGAAGGGGAATCACACTCAGCATAGTAAGAGGTGGAACCTTCACTCGTCCCTTGCAAGACCTGCCACATAGGCCGGAACTGGAGCTGAAGGCAGGGAATCCCAACCCTGGGACTTGCCGTGTCTCCAGCCCAGGAATCCAGATCAACACAAGAGAGTCGGTGAGTCCAAGATCCAGGCCATGATAATAGTTTGCACTCCCAAAGAAAAGAAGAATCTTCAAAAAAATCATGATTGATTGTGATGTCCTTATGAAGGGGGCACTTTTTAATTATTTTCTCTGAGGGAACGCCACAATCTACAGATGGCAGGTAGCCAGGATTCCTGGCCTCATTACCTTGGCAGGTATCTGATGGTGTGGCCGCTCATCAGTGAGTGGGAAATCTCCCCTCCACTCCTTGAGCTTTGATAGGATCACCAGAGAGGAGAGTAATTTCCACGATTGCGCCTAGATACATATTCATACGCCCCACCACTCCCATCTGCTGTAGGCTTTTAATCCCACTCACTAGGACCAGCTGCTCGATTTTAACTTCTCTCTTTCTCACCGCATTAACATCTCTTGGGTTCCTTCTGCATGAAGAATTCATTTCAATTGATGTCTCATTTTGGTATGAAAACTACACTGCAATTTTCCTACGTTTTAATTTTGTTGTCCATTTAAGTTTTTAAATACTTAGCAATTTCCTTTCCTCCTCTCCTGGACACACTGATTCTTGCTGGCATTCGGTTTGAGAAACATGTGCTGTCTTTCAATTTTTCATCTCAGTGGGTAGCCCTTGTTTCCCAGACGGACTTAGTGCATATCTGGAGAGTGGATTTTAACTGGGAGTGGATTTTGGGGGCAAGTAGAGCATGTGAAACGCGCTTGATGCCATCAGCTTGAGGCCTGGCCTATCTACTTTAATGGCCAGCTACCTGCCCAAATGGGTGGAAGAAGATATCTGGCTGGCTTCCTTGCAAGGAGTAGTCAGCACAGGCCCAGTGGTCATCCACAAGCATCAAAGTAAGTCACAGGAATGGGGAAATCAAGGCTGTTTTCAGAGTGGTAAGGGGGGACTTGGAGCTGTAAAGACATTAACTGTTGTTGCAAGGCCCAGAGGACCACTCCTACTCTTACTAGCCCTGCTAAGGAAAATTTTGGGGGATTTTCACAGTAACTTCATTGCAGTGTTAATGTAAGCCTAAACTTTAACCTTAAAAGATAAAGACTTAAAATTTCCTGATTTAATTTCGAGGGCTCCCTCCTCTTCCCTGTCAGGTTGCATGGGGCCGGCACAGTGGCACAGTGGTTAGCACAGCGCCAGGGACCCAGGTTCGATTCTGGCCTCGGGTGATTGTCTGTTTGGAGTTTGCATGTTCTTCCCTTGTCTGTGTGGGTTTCCTCTGGGTGCTGCGATTTCATCCCACAGTCCAAAGATGTGCGGGTTAGGTGAATTGGCCATGCTAAATTGCCCCTTAATGTAAGGGGGATTAGTAGGGTAAATACATGGGGTTCATAGAATCATAGAAACCCTACAGCACAGAAAGAGGCCATTTGGCCCATCGAGTCTGCACTGACCACAATCCCAACCAGGCCCTACCCCCATATCCCTATATATTTACCCACTAATCCCTCTAACCTATGCATCTCAGGACACTAAGGGGCAATTTTAGCATGGCCAATCAACCTAACCCGCACATCTTTGGACTGTGGGAGGAAACCGGAGCACCCGGAGGAAATCCACGCAGACACGAGGAGAATGTGCAAACTCCACACAGACAGTGACCCAAGCCGGGAATCGAACCCAGGTCCCTGGAGCTGTGAAGCAGCAGTGCTAACCACTGTGCTACTGTGCCGTCCATGTGCCGCCCATAACTGCCCGGGTTATGGGGATAAGGTTTGTGTGGGGTGCTGTCGGTGCAGATTCAATGGGCTGAATGGCCTCCTTCTGCACTGTAGGGATTCTATGATTCAATGCACTGTTATTGGGATGTTAATGACATCAAAGGACTATGATTAAGGACCATGATAAACCTGAGTCAGGCAAAAACATCAGACACCTAAAAGATAGGGCCTAGTAAAGACAGCAGACGAATTGAAAAGAAATGGGATTGTACATTTTTGCTGACCTATTGTAACTATGATGTGGATGCACGATTCTGTGAGAGTCCGAAAATGAGAATCTCGCCAACAAGATCTCGTTTCCAGATTACCCCCGCCCCCCCGTGCTCACTGGTGGTGTAAATAAATTATCATCACATGAAAGGCCATATGTTTCCCCCCAGATTGAGATCTCACCCCTTTCCAACGTGATATCACGCTGGCGAGGTTTACCGTGGGTTTCTTAAAATGGGAACCAGGGGCAGAAGGAACCTGGGCTGGGCGGGGCGGGGGGGGGGGGGGTGCACACAGGTAAGTATAGCTCCTAGGGAGAGAGAGGCACTGCCCCAGCACTGCCCCAGCACTGCCCCCTGGCAAGAAGGTGGCTGACCACAAATTACCTTCTCAAGAGCAATGAAGGATGGGCAATAAATACTGGCCTAGCCAGCGAAGTGCACACCTTATGAAAGAAGTATTAAAAATGCTGTCCTTACCAGGGACACTGAATGAATAAGTAAACAAACAAAGGTTTTCAGCTCTGGACTATATACCCCAATCATTATAAGTAGCAGGCTCACATTTGCCAGCTGTCTGCAATACTTTGAACTGGAACAAGTCAGTCATGTATGATATCCTGGCTAAATTTCAAGGCTATCTAAATTTTCTCACATTATATTTGGTTGTAGTTTAATTAAACATTTGTGAAATAACTGCAGATAATGATTTTTAGAGTAACAAATATTCAATTAGTTTTCAGAAGTGTTTTGTAAAGTGTGTTATTCCTGTGATTTTGCATCGTCAGAAATGTTCTGTGTTTGGTCTTTAATCAGTGGTAATTAGGAACGTGTTGTTGAGTTGCTGGTTCCACTGAATTGAGTTTTTCTGCTGGCTAAGGTTTTGTAAAAAAAGTCTCCCTTACAAATCTTTATTCTCCTCGGTTCTTTTAACAACACCTTGTTTCATCAACAATCCAGGTCTTCTTATTGGCAGGAAGAAAACGGAAGAAGAGCAAAACATCAAATTACCTCATCTCTATAGACCCCACGGATCTATCGCGCGGTGGAGAGAGTTTTATCGGCAAGCTCAGGTAACCCATTATGAGTGCTGATGAATTCTGCAGGGAAGCCTTAAACGAGCTGAAGGAAAATCCTTAGTGTGGGATTTTCCAGTCACGGTCGCCCATGACCGGAAGATTGCGCCTGAGGTCAACAGACCTTTACATGGACCGTGTCCTGCCCGCTACAATTCCCATGGTAGGCGGGAGGGAAAATTCCACCCTTCATTTAAAAATGAAAAATAATGTTGTCTAAAATATGCCACAATGTCCTGGCATTTATTGAATGGCGCATGCACTAAGATACTGTAATGCATCTATTTTAAGATCAGATTGAATGTTACTTTTGTTGAATGTTCCCCAACAAGTAAACCTTCTCCATTAAGGAGCAAAGGGGAGAGCTGGGTGAGTGGTGCCGACAGAAACAAGACAAATCCTGGCTTCAGTACATGACATTGAAGATGCTGTCACTGAAACCCAGGGTGGTTTTGACCTCCAGGACCTGGCTTCTGTGCTACATGTAACTCTCCTGCAGTGACTGTCAATAAGGTTGTACTCTTCTCCAGATTAAAAAATAGATCAAAGCACTTTTCATGCTGCAGGCAGTAAACATGAGCACTGGCACGGAGCGTAGAAGCAGTTTCTGACACCGAGTCATTAAAGTTGAACTCCCTTATTATTGAATCCACTGGCACCCAGGAGAGGATGTGCACAAGTCTGGACATCTGCGCAATGTGACATTTAGTCAAACTGAGAAAACTGGAGGCTACATCAATTTAGCTCTGTCTTGGTATCCAAAGTAAGCACAGGAGAATGAAACCCAAGGGGTATTCAGTATTTAGGAAGGACAGACAAAAAGATAAAGGTGGTGGAGTTGCATTGCTGGGTAAAGAGGAAATTAACACCATACTGAGGAAGGATATTTAGCTCCAACAATTTGGGATCTATATGGGTAGAGCTAAGAAAGACCAAGGGGAAAAAAACATTAGTAGGGGTTGTATATAGACACCCAAATTGTAGTGCTGATGTTGGGAATGACATTAAACAAGAAGCTAGAGATGCATGTGATAAAGGAACATCTGTAATTATGGGTGATTATAATCTACACATAGATTGGACAAATCAAATTAGTCACAATACCATAAAGGAGGAATTCCTGGAGTGTATACAGGATGGTTTTCTGGACCAATATGTTGAGGAACCAACTAGGGGATGGCATGGTGGCACAGTGGTTAGCACTGTTGCCTCACAGCACAAGGTTTGATTCCCGGCTTGGGTTACTGTCTGTGTGGAGTCTCTCTGTGTCTGCGTGGGTTTCTTCTGGGTGCTCTGGTTTCCTCCCACAGTCTGAGAGACGTCCTGGTTAGGTGCATTGGCCGTGCTAAATTCTCCCTCAGTGTACCCGAACAGGCGCCAGAGTGTAGCGACTGGGAGATTTTCACAGTAACTTCACTGCAGTGTTAATGTAAACCTACTTGTGACACTAATAAATAACTTAAAACTTAAACTTAGAGAGCAGGCAACTCTAGATTAGGTATTGTGTAAGGATCAAAAAAAATTTGCAATCAAATTGTGAGACCCCTTGGGGATGAGTGACCATAACATGACAGAATTTTTCATCAAGATGGAGAGTGTTGTAGTTGATTCTGAGACAAGGGTCTTGAATCTTGATAGAGGAAACTACGATGATATGAGGCATGTGTTGGTTATGATTAGATTGGGAAACATTACTTAAAGGGATGATGGTGGATAGGCAATGGCAAACATTCAAGGAGAGCATGGGTGAACTGCAACAATTGTTTATTCCTGTCTGGTGCAAAAGTAAAACTGGAAAGGTGGCCAAATCATTGCTCACAAAGGAAATTAGAAATAGTAATAGATCCAAGGGAGAGGCATACAAATTGCCCAAAACAACAGACCTGAGGATTGGGAGCAGTTTAGAGTCCAGCAAAGGAGGACCAAGGGACTGATTAAGAAGGGGAAAATAGAGAATGAGAGTAAGCTTGTGGGGAACAGAAAAACTGACTGTAAAAGTTTCTTTCGATATGTAAGGAGAAAAAGATCAGTGAAGACAAATGTTGGTCCCTTACTGTCAGAAGCAGAGAACTTATGATGGGGCAACAAAGAAATGGCTGGCCAACTGAATACAGATGTTGGTTCTGTCTTCACAAAGGAGGACGCTTTTAGTAGAGAAATGGTGTTGGGGAAACTGATGAGATTGAAATCCTCAGGGCCTGATAATCGACATCCCAGAGTACTTCAGGAACTGGCCCGAGAAATAGTGGATGGATTGATGGTCATCTTCTAAGATTCTATAGACTCTGGACCTGTTTCTACAGATTGGAGGGTAGCTAATGTAACCCCACTATTTAAAAAGGGAGGTAGAGTGAAAACAGGGACTTATACTGGCTATAAAATTTACATTGTGAGACAAGGTACTGATTTTGGATGAGACTGGCTGATACATGGTTATTCATTTATGTTGCAGATCAAATCTAATGGGCACCAAATTTACAGTGTACGATAATGGAATGAATCCAGAGAAAGGAGGTTCAAGCTTAGATGCAAGTAGCTTGCGTCAAGAGCTAGCAGCTGTATGCTATGTGAGTAGTCCATTCCTAGAGTGTGTTTGTAATTATATCTGCGACCAGCACCCTCTGGTATAAAGACACTGGCCTGGAAACAGTGTGTTTCTGACAGAACCATGCCCATATCCAAGCAGGAGTCAAAAAACAAATCCCAGAATATGACACATTTTTCGATTTACCTACCTGCTTTTGTAATTTTGGGTATTTATGCACGGGCAACTTTAAAGTTGAAGAAGTGATGTGCGTTTCTTCTCTGCAAGAGAAAATAGACTGGGATTTTATAGGGTAGCAGTGGCCCCGCCCACCAGTCAGAAGGTTGGGGGCAACACTACCTTGGTCAATAATGGAAGCACTGATTGGACTTTACGAGTCTCAGGCAGTTCATAGCCTGCAGTTGGGGTTTCTGCCCCTTTAAGGGGGGATGACCTGCCCCCATATGTTGCTGGCAGCTTCTCAGTCTCAGCAGCACCAATGAGAGAGGTGCAGACTGGGACTCCAACGGACCCAGAGCAGCGCCAGGGACCTGGGTTCAATTCCGATCTTGGGTCACTATCTGTGTGGAGTTTGCACATTCTCCCCTTGTCTGCGTGGGTTTCCTATGGGTGTTCCAGTTTCTCCTCTCAGTCCAAAGATGTGCGGGTTAAGTTGATGTTAAATTGCCTCTTAGTGTCATGGGGATTGTCATGGTAATGGGTTATGGGGTTAGGGCCTGGGTGGATTGTTGTCGGTACAGTCTCAATGGGCTGAATGGCGTCCTTCTGCACTGTAGGGATTCTATGGGCCCGATTTTACCATTGTGTCGTGCCCGAAACTTGGTAAAATCGGGCGTGAGGTAATTCGTGCGATCTGCGCCCGCGCAGATGCCCACTTTGCCCAGGCCTGAAAATGGCCGTGATCCAAACTGCACTTGAAATGGACGCAGTGGCGATTTAAATGCATTTGCATGCATTTAAATTGAATTAATGGGCTGCCCGCCCAACTTTACCAGCACTTCCCCCTTTACCATCACGATCGCGTGTCCAGATTCGACATGAAACAGACATGCTCGGCAAAGGTCTGTTTCGGGCGCTCCAACTTCTGAGGAGGTAAGTTCAGAGCTTCCAGCGGCTCTCTGACTCAGATCGGTGGTGCGGCGGGGGGAGGTGGTCCAGATCATTCTCTAGTGAGGGGGAGCAAGAGAAGGGAGGCCAGATGGATCTCTGGTTGGGGTGGAGGGGAGGGAGGCAGGGGCAGGGGGGGACCGTTGCCACTCTGCGGGCAATCGGTGGGGGGGGAGGTAGGGCAGAGGGTCATGATTGGTCCAGGTAGCGGGGGGGGGGGGGGGGGTGTGTGAGTGGATAAGGGGGACAGTTATGTTGTGGGGGTGGGGCGATGTCTGTGGGGGCCATCGTTCCCACTTTTCGCTCCCGGGCCTCTTTATCCGATTTTTGCGGCCCGGGAGCGACGTGATAGGGGTGCGTTTTTCAAATTTTTTTGCACTGCGCGTGCGCAGTTTGAAGCTCCGATCGGAGCTGCAGCGTTTCGGGCGCGATAAGCCCCGCCCACAGCGTGATTCAGACTCGCGATTTTTTTTTCAGGCTGAGCATATAATGGGGTGGGGGGGGCGGTGCCTGAGAGCAGTTTTCGGATCTGAATTGCGCCCAGATTCAGCACTTAGAATCAAAATGGTAAAATTGGGCCCCATGAGAAGACCCGAGACACTGGGACCCTTCCACTGGAGCACGTTACTGCAAGACAATCGAGGTTTTTGAAATTATTACAGGTTTAGGTCTGAATTTGGAAAGATTATTTATTTTAATTTGGATATTGAGGGATAATCAACTTAAAATGGTCGGTGAGAAAGTGAGGGACGAGATTAGGAGAAACTTCTTTCAGCAGGGAGTATGTGGACCACAAAATTCTTTGCCAGAGGTTAATCCATTACGACCTTTAATGTAAAATTGGGTAAATATTTCAAACTGGAATAAGTTTGGAATGTGACAACCAAGTGCTGGCACTAACACAAGAGGCAGATTGGCTTCCTTCTGTGCTGTAAAAGTCTGTGGTTCTTTAACAACAGGAGACAACTGAAACAAGGACAGATTTCTGACAAATTTGACCCTGATAATACAAGGACTAGGACAGATTGTGTGGAAGTGCCAAGAGGCAAGTCACAGATTGCCTCGGTTTTTTTTACTATTTACTTCAGCAAGTTAATCACTACAAATAATTTGAAATTGAGACAGGAAAACTGGCAAAATATTTAACAACAGCCAAAGTGGGGCACTTTATTAAATTTGAATTTGCTTTCCGAAAGGGAACAATTGCACACTGTCTTTCACATTGATTTGGAGGTGATGCTTATTCTCAATGTGGCATCAACAGGGGAGCATATGGATTGTTTAATTGTGTATATACTTATAGTCATTTAACCACTTTAGGTTCAGGAAATACACAGAACACGGGGCAGAAGAAAGACACACTGGATCCAGTCGCCCTAGTTAGGAGCATTATTGTTTTAGTTCCAATGTATTGCTGCTATCCTGAACAGAGAAAGCATCAAGCAGTCTGGACCCATTTATTGGAAACTTATGGAGCATATCCGCTCTCACAAACAGAGAGTATGACTGGGTGATGCAAATGAGAGTACAGACCACCACTGATCCCCAGCTATAGAAAAAGCAGACTGCTGTGTGTTCTATTGATGTTTAATCAATATTTAAAGTTGAAGCTTATTTATCAGTGTCGCAAGTAGGCTTACATTAACACTGCAAAGAAGTTACCGTGAAAATCCCCTAGTGGCCACACTCCGGCGCCTGTTCAGTTGAGGGAGAATTTAGCATGGCCAATGCACCCAACCAGCACATCTTTCGGACTGTGGGAGGAAACCGGAGCACCCGGAGAAACCCACATCGACATGGGGAGAACGTGCAGACTCCGCACAGACAGTGACCCAAGCCAGGAATTGAACCTAGGTCCCTGGCGCTGTGAGGCAGCAGTGCTAACCGCTGTGCCGCCCTGGTGGGAGAAGTAAGGTTCAACCATAGTGGAAGTATACACCTTACATATAATTACATAGAGTTTTAGAGCTTTCTGGTACAACGGGTCCAGTCCTTGTGTACCAATCTCACTTTCCCTGCAATGCATCTTCTTGTTGACAGTAAGTGTGAATCTTGCACCCCTGGAGGCAGGCCTCACAGCCAATGGAGTGGATTTGAGAGAATCTCAATGTTGGTTGTAGCCTTTGTCACATTTCAGACCAGGTCTCAAAATGTTTTAATTCAGTGGCAGGACCGGAAGATGTGTTTAAGTGCACCACTGTAGCTACATTTCCTCAAGCATTCATCCAACAGGGGTTCATAGAATCTTATATACGAGGTTTATATATTGTGCGGTATGTTTGCTGTAAGGATTTAAGTTGACGCTTATTTTATTGCAAGTGCTGATTTCCCCAATTATTAATCTATGCACCCAGCAATAACCTGCTCTCTATTTTAGACCCCTCCATTTCACACTGATACTGCAATTGAAATCAGGAATTTTCTTTCTCGCAACTTATGGATCCAATTTTGGTTCCAGAAATCTGTGGCAAGGATACTGTGGATGTTCACAAACATGATAGTTCCTGCTTAACTGCTATCAGTGTCACTATCATCACCACTGCCTCCATGACCTTCTCCCTTAAGGAAAATAGAATCATAGAATCCCTACAATGCAGAAGGGGGTCATTTGGCCCATTGAGTCTGCACCACCTTTTACCCAGGCCCTATCCCCACGTATTTACCCCACCAATTCCCCTAACCTGTATATCTTGGGACACTACGGGGCAATTAAGCATGGCCAATTCACCTAACCTGCATATCTTTGGACTGTGGGAGGAAACTGGAGCACCCGGAAGAAGCCCACACAGCCATGAAGAGAATGCGCAAACTCCACACAGACAGTCACCCAGAATCGAACCCAGGTCCCAGGCATTGTGAGGCAGCAGTGCTAACCACTGTGCCACCGTGGCCTCAATGCCTCAAAAGAACTATCGAAAGTTAGGGATTTTTGCAGACATTGAACTGGACATTGAATTTGGTCAACTCAACTATGCAGCAATGGGACAGGCTGGCACACACACGCTGAATAATACTTAACAATGGGATATTGTTAAATGTACACAACTCCCCTGGCCTATGCAAAATACAGCTTGGGAGTGAGTAGGCAGGTCATTTTGCAATCGGGTAAAATGCAGCTTCTGTTGACTTTTACTGTCACCACTAACTCTTCACATGTTATTTTATTGATGGCCACGTGTTGTAGCAACAGCTGCCCTCCCCCTCCCAACATCAATTCCAGTTACCACCGGCATGAATTTCACAGTCATCATTGGCTACGTTTGCCTGTTCAATGAGTGGCTTTATTAACCTAATAAAGCAGCGTGGCCGTGGCTTTGTGAAGACTTTCAGTGTTAAAATCTAATTGCTTTACATTGCTAAGATATAAATAGCTCTTTGTTTTCTCCTGCTTAGGAAACAAATGTTCTGGGTTTCAAGGGACCTCGGAAGATGAGTGTGATCATTCCTGGCATGAACATGGATCACGAAAGAGTGTCCATCAGGCCACGCAATGTAAGTTGCAAGATCCGCAGGCTCCACATGCAATCCACAGTTATGTGAGACCGTATTTCACAAAAGGAGGGGGGTTCAGCACAAGTCTGCCTAATGTATAAGACTCAATTTCATGCAGAGCTTTGATCACACACAGAACTGGAAATGTGACTTGTGTCCCAGCATGAATAATGATTTTCCCCCCCGAGTTGTTATGTTTTGCCAAGTCCAAGCTAATGGCAGAGTAGGGGTTGGATCGTGGTTTGACAGTCTGAAGTTTTCAATCATTAACATCAATGTAGAATGAGACAGAGATCCAAGTGGAAAAATAGACTTTTAATTTCTGAACCGTGGAAGTTTTGTGTTAAGGTTACGTCGTAGAATGTTGCAGGCAACACATTCAAAACTGGGCAGGTAGCAACTGGGTGAATTTAAGAGTAATGCCTAAGGGTTACCAGCCCGCTTGGATTAGCCAGGTGCCTCCCAGAATGGAGCATGAATCTTGCGGACACTGCCGCTAACAGCGCAGGTGAACCTTTTGGTTTAAATGCTGTGCTGCAGCAGCCACCCACACTCCAACACTGTGAGAGAAGTTGCCAACTCGGCGATTTCACTTTGCGCCACCCGGCAACCATGGGGTTGGGAAGTGGTGGGCAGGGGAGAAAGGAAGGCAAGGAAATGGGAGCTGGGCGATTGGGACTTCGGGAGATGAGAGCGAGTGAGACTGGGTGGGAGCTGCAGCATCAGCCTGCCGAGTGGGAATTAGCGTAGAATCATAGAATCCCTACAGTGCAGAAGGAGGCCATTCGGCCCATCGAGTCTGCAACAACCACAATCCCACCCATGCCCTATTCCCTCACATTTACGCTGCTAATCCCCCTGACACTAGGGTTAATTTAGCATGGCCAATCAACAGTGAGAGGCACAGCCAGCAGATGGTTGATTAAAACCTGGAGACCTCACTGTGAGTAAATTGTGAGAGATTTTTTTCCACTAGTGGGTGAATGGGGAATAAGGGGGTGGAGATTGGATTCTTATTGGAAGAATCAAAGGGTAAGGGAGAAGGAAGGTTTTTAATGTGAAGGCTGTTAGATCATGGGATGGGTCATAGCGGTTGTGAGGCAGCAACTAGATTGTCACTTAAAAGAGGAATAGTAAAGGGTGTGGAGCGAATGGAGTGAGCCACACTACCACACAGTCACCAATGACCAGATAACTCCTCCTATCCAATAACCTCCATGAAAAGTCTCGTTTATCCAGTCCAAACCCAAAGTGTGGCTTAGAAATGTTAATCTTCACAATTTGGTGTATTGGGCTGGGCACATTGATTTTGATGTGGACAATCCAAAGACAGGTATGGTTCTGACTGAGAGTCCCAGTTCAGAGCTGTCACCTGCCAAATCCAGAAGCCAAGTCCCAGGGAGAGATGGGGTTAGAATGGGGCCGGTTAAAAGTGCATCAACTGGGGGGCTCCTGACCATGCGAGATGAAGGGAATTGGCCACATAATCAGAAGGTGGGTGGGATCAAATCTGCGGGGCACCTTCCACCAGAGTTCTGACCAATGCAGTGGGTGCACTATTTTGTAATGGCGGCTCTTATTTCAGTAATCGTTGCTTCACCAACTTGGATACTTTTGCTAAATATTTTAACACGGGGGAAGGCGATGGCATTGAAAATCAGCTGGGAGACATAATTATCTCTGCAACAAGATCTGCATCAAACTAACACATGGAGCCAAACTTTCTTTTCCTCCTGGCACGCACCAAGCTGCCGTCCATTTGCAGGCACTTTTTACCAGCAAGCTGTTATCGTTAGTACTCAGGAGAAGAAACTCAAGGCTAATTGTGATCATTAATTTCTTATTTAGCTGGAGGGAAACATTTTTTAATTAGCCCATCAAGTCCATCAGCTATTCAGTCGAAGGGAAATTGTGCTAATCCTGCTGACTAAGTACAGACTGCCTCGTGGATCGGCTCCTGCTCTCTTAACTGCATTAAGGTTATTTACATGAAATCATCAGAAATAAATCTGCTGCTGTTTACCTTATCGGCTAATTTGCTTGTTGCTGCATTAATTCTTTGAACTGCGAGTTGGTGGAAAAGGTGGCTCCTGTACCATATAGTCAGCAAGATCGAGCAATGGTTCGATGCTTATCAATGAGTTTATAAAAATGTCACTGAAAGTTGGTGACACAACAGGTCTGTTGCCAATTTGCTGACTTCGACACGATCGTGCACACTGACTGTTAAGATAACTTCGCAAATCCGAGTTGTGCTCGACTCGAACAGTTAGGGTTTCGGGCTTTGTGTAGACAGATTATTGTCCAGTTCCAGACCTAGTCAAGATTCCAAAGGTCTATTTAATTCAAATCAGTTTAAAAAAGAAACTGACATTGTTCAGTTCCTGGTAATAAGACAATGGGCCCGATTTTACCAAAATTTTGCGCCCGTTTTCAGGCGTGAAATCGTGGTAAAGTTGGGCGTCGGGCCTAAAACGCGATCCAGACCCGACCGAAGGCCACTCGCGCCCTGGGGGGGGGAGACATCACATCCCCCCCCCACCCCCCCTCAGGGAAGAGACGTCACATCCCCCCCCCTACCCCTCCCCCCCCGCCTTCAGGGAAGAGATGTCACATCCCCCCCCCGCCCCCCCTCCCCCCCCCCTCAGGGAAGAGATGTCAGATCCCCCCCTCAAGAAAGAGACGTCACATCCCACCCCCCCCCCCCCTCAGGGAAGAGACGTCAGATCCCCCCTATCCCCCCCCAGGGAAGAGACATCACGTCCCCCCCGTCCCCCCACCGCCCCCACCAGGGAAAGTTAAAGGCAGCACAGACAGTGCTATCAGCACTGCCTTTGACTTCCGCGCTCGGGCGCGCTGAGTGCTGTTGGAGGTTCGGTGTTCCGACAGATGCAAATGCACTAGGCCCCGCCCACTGGACCCACGCCAAAAAAAGGCGTATGGGGGCGCTGGAGCGCGGCTGCCGGGCGCGGGTCTGATTTACGACTGCACCCGGCACTTAGAGCCGATTTGGTAAAATCAGCCCCAATGTTCCAGTGGGTTCGTATCAACTACTTCTTTTAATTTGTTTATTGTCTGAGTTATTTTCTCTTTTGTTCCCTTTAACATCTGGTGCTGGTTGCGAGGTGAATGAACAGCCATTCAGAGTTCTACAGCATCTCTATCCTCCCTAATTCAGATAAAGGGTGCAATCTTACTGGCTCCATGGGCTTGGAAGCAAGGAACGTCTGGTTTCTCACCCCTCACAATACCACTGACACTGGGAAGCCGGCGTGATCAGCTTCAGGCCCAGGAAGGGCACAAGGCTGATTTAAATACTCATCAGTTTATTTTAATGTTATTAGTAAGTCCCGGATGGAACCCACTGGGCCCCTTGCCTTAACAGCCTCGCCAGTGGAGGTTCTCACTGGTGAGGATCATGTATGATCCCCAGGAACAGGGACCAGACATGATGGCCTCGCCGGTGGGACCAGAGGCCATTGAGGCCCCCTGGGTGGTCGGGGACAGTGGTGCAGTGCCCCTTGAGCAGTGCGAGCCTGGCACTGCCAGCCTGGGACCCTGGCACTGCCAGACTGGCACCCTGGCAGTGCCCACCCTGGCACTGCGCACCAGGCACCAGGCATTACCAAAGGGAGGGGCCTAAGGGGAGTGGCAAAGTCTAAAGGGGTGGGGCCTAAGGGGAGGCAGGTGGGGGAGGAGGCTCTGCACTTTGCCGGGGTGGCGATCAACCTGGAGGGGTATCCGGACGGTGTTTGGCAGGCAGGGGGTATTGGGGCAGCAATTGGCATTGGGGGAGGGGGAGTTTCAGGCCAGTGATCAGACAGGAAGGCCACTGATAGGCTAGGGAGGCCAATGATCGATATCCAAGTGACAGATCTCCCAGCGTGTACACAGAACATTGAGAGATTGGCACATGCACAATAGTACCCTCTAGCTGTCAGCAACTGGCTTTCTGGTGAGAATAGACTCCATCCACTCCCCCTACTGGTATGAATCACACTTTGCCTCTTTCTTTGCAATAAGTGGCATAAGATCATGTCTGAGAGTTCGCTGAAAAATGGGCACATTCTCTCCCATTTTAAAGCTCATTTGCTAAGATTGCTCCCCAGGAGTTAACAGTTTTTCTATTTTCCATGGGGAACCTGAACTCCATGGAATGTCAGTTGCCTCACCTGCTCAAAGGAGGCTGTAAGTATTGTCTGGAACTAGCAGCTGTCAAATTCTGCTGAGTTTACAAATAGGTCTGAAAATAGAAGTTGTTGTTATTTCTCTTCCCACACCTAGTGGTGCCTCTTTTCCCATAGTGAGTTTTTACGTGGAACAAGTCACTAGCCTGTCGCCAGAGGCTTATTGCTTGAGGGGCACCACTCCACACCAAACATTGGTTAACCAGGTGTCTACCCTGTTTTAGTGTGTTGGAAGGAATTTTCAGGTTGATACTCAACTTGTTGGCCATGTTATAAATGCACGTTCCTTGGTCATCAAGTCTTGGGGTGAAACTTGAAAGTGGAACTTCTGGCCCAGAGACAGGAATGTTACCCACTGTGCTACAAAACCTCCGATCAGAGAATAGAAGGCTGGGACCTTTGGAGGGATTTCAGTGCGCAAGACCTCAGTGGGGGGCTGTTAGTGGAAGGGTGTCTGTCAGGTCCCATGCAAGCAGTGCAGACAACACAAAGAGGGTCCATGCTGGCTCCAAATCTAAATGGGAACTCTGCTTTCAGAATTTGACTCCTCTGGTAAGAAGGAGAGTGAGAGAGAGACTGTATCAGCCACTTGGAGAGGGACAGCAGTGGGTAAAGGAGACCAGTGACATGATTCTGCGAGAGGATGTGAACGAGGAGGGCACATGGGGCAATAAAACAAGCTGTTTGAAGAAGATGGTACCTACATCAAAGGATATGCAAACAAAGATTTAGTGGAGGTGTCAGAACACCAGTGACTCTGAAGACTGTCTGAACAGACAGATGGTTGCTGACAAAAGCAGAATGCAGGAGAATGATTCAAGGCCAATGGGATGCAGTGTCACTCAATTAATGCTCACATAATGCTCAACTTTGCATTGTTTCTGAGATCATCGAACCATAGAATCCCTGCAGTGCAGAAGGAGGCCATTCATCCCACTGAATCTGCACCGATTCTCTGATAGTGCATCCCACCCAGGCCCACCCCGCCACCTTATCCCAGCATTTAGCATGGCCAATCTACATGACCTGCACACCTTTGAAATGTGGGAGGAAACCGGATCACCCGGAGGAAACCCACACAGACACGGGGAGAACACGCAAACTCCACACAGACAGACACCAATGTGGTGCACTGGTCGAGGGTGTGCTCGGCTGATGTGATGCTGTCTTCTCAGATGGTGTCTCCTCCTCTTGAGGGTTCGTGTGTTTGAAATGGTATTGACGGTACCTCATCCACTACCAGCCCTGAGGGGAAAAACAAGAACTCCAAAGTGTTTTATAAAGCCCGCCTGGATCATAAGTTTTGCTATTTGAATTTGGCTAGGGTAAGCATGAGATGTTTCACTTCAGATCTGATTCAAATGATTAGGGAGCTTTTATTTAGGGAGCTTTTATCAAACAAAGTTTATTTAAGAATACAGTTAACATATCTAGAAAGAAAATTAGCAATAATTTTTACCCATTACAAACAAGAAAAAAATAACAGCCATGATATTGTGTAAACTTTAACATCTAAATACAGTTCCAACCAAAGAAATCCCACAAACAAACACTCCTGCCACAGGTTTAACACAGAAAAAGAATGCTCACGTGATGCTAGTCCTTTGGTTGGATTCTGCAGCTCTATTCATACACACTCAGACAAGCTAAAAGCCAGAACAGCTTCCCAAAACACCAGGGAGAGAGAGAGACAGAACACTGCATCCAGCCTGAAGTAAAAACACCTTCCAACTTCCAGCAGACCTCGAGATAGAGATAATGCTACTGCTGACCTCTAGCTTTTAGCCAGTGGACCACTGCAAGAGACAGAATTCTCACTCCAGGATGGCAAGAAGGTCTGCTTCCAGCTAGCCAGCAGAATCTATGATGCCAGGGAGAGAGAGAGAAAGAAAACCACTCTGCAACTAGGACAGCCTCTAACTCCGAACAAAACTGAAAGGAACAGAACTTCTGTCACCTGACCTGTCAATCATTCTTCCCCCTAACAATTCAAAAGGTTGTAAAACCCCAGACATTGCATGAGGCCCAAAGTAAAAATAAACAAAACCCCACTTAAACAGCAATAAAAAGACATCTAAGCAGGCAGCCAGTGCCACAATAAAAAAAATTGCGTACAAACTGCAGAGAACATGATTTTTTAAAAATACATTTCTTAAAGGTACAGCAGCATTACAATTACCAAAGTAATGAAGAGCACACCACTTCCCACTCATTGCCACCTCCTGCCCATCTGCACTTCCTTGCATTGAGCTCGCCTCTCCCGCAACAGCAGAAATACACAGTCTCACACTTCTCTTGTGTGCTAGTCAGATTGTGCCCCTTTAAATATCCATCATCGCACCATTTGGAAACCAACTGCAAATGATTTCTCGCGATTGCCACTGCAGTGAGTACCTCTGACTGGCAATTATCCTCCAGTGTGGCTCCCTGTGCATAGTGATCCTTGGTGATTACATATCTTTCATTGGTCATCTCAACTCATATCTCATGGCTGCCCATAAGACCAGCAGTTCTGTCACCTTGCCATCATGCACGCCACTCACCTTGTCAGATCTCACAAGGTCATTGAATCACCTCTGGCACTGCACCAATGATTGTGCGATCCTGTGACTGCTGATTTCCTCAGCTGCCTCCATCCATGTCTTCCTCCTCAGGCTTGCTGACCTCCTCCTCCTCCTCATTGGGAACAGAACTTCTCTCTATTCCCTTTTTTCCTGCAGGATCACCTTCAGGGAGGTGTCACTGAATCTTGGAGTCCTGCTTCCCGCAACTATTCATCCACAGCTTCCCTTCTGCAGCATTCCTTCCTTTGCCTTCTGTGTGTGCAGCCTATATATCAATCTGTCTGCTGGCATTGTCTCGCACCCATCACCCATTCCAGACCACCTTCCCCTCGCCGAGTTTTAACTGGCTGCACATTGGGAGATCGCTAAGGAAGTCCCGCCACCCAACTGTTTGGTCGTGTGGCCTGCAAATGACCCCAGAATCCGGACATGGACATGTTTGGTCCAGCTCAAAGTGCGACGAGAGACTTAAATTTATTTGAGAGGACTAGATTCAAAAGCAAGGGCGGGATTTGTGGCAAAATGTTGTTGTCTTGTCCAGACCATAATTTGGGTTTCCAAGGTAATGTGAAATGTGTTCCCTCATCAAAACCTGGCTTTATTTAGTCACGGACCCCCATCCGTTTGCAAAGCTTTTGAAACAAATGTTGTTTTCTCTTTTTTATGAAGGAGCATGAAACCTTGCTGGCAGGGTGGCAGAACAAAAACACAGAGAGCGTCATTGAGCTGCACAACAAAACTCCAGTATGGAACGATGATACTCAATCCTACGTCCTTAATTTCCATGGCCGAGTTACACAGGCTTCTGTGAAGAATTTCCAGATTATTCATGACAACGATCGTAAGTAGCAAACTCATGGCTGCATGGGAAGTTCTAGTCGTAATTACAATGATGTGGAGATGTGAGCATTGGACTGGGGTAAGCACAGTAAGAAGTCTCACAACACCAGGTTAAAGCCCAACAGGTTTATTTGGTAGCATGAGCTTTCGGAGCGCAGTCACCTGATGAAGGAGCAGCGCTCCAAAAGCTCGTGCTACCAACTAAAGCTGTTGGACTTTAACCTGGTGTTGTGAGACTTCTTATGGTAATTACAATGAATAACTACTTGAACATGGTACCAGGTCGCACATGTGAAGGATTAAACCTTATATTTTAAATTTTATTCTCAAAGAACAACTTCATTACCACAGGGCGGCACGGTGGCATAGTGGTTAGCACTACTGCCTCACAGCACCAGGGACCTGGGTTCAATTCCCGGCTTGGGTCACTGTGTGTGCAGAGTTTGCACATTCTCCCCGTGTCTGCGTGTGTTTCCTCAGGTGCTCTGGTTTCCTCCCATAGTCCGAAAAACATGCTGGTTAGGTGCATTGGCCATGCTAAATTGTCCCTCAGTGTACCCGAACAGGTGCCAGGCTGTGGCGACTAGCGGATTTTCACAGTAACTTCATTGCAGTGTTAATGTCAGCCTACTTGTGACTCTACAAATAAGCTTTAACTTTAAAACTTTGACCATTTCCATTCTTCAAAGCACATTATTCTCCATTTTCTGGGTGACTAATATTTCCTTAACTTCAGACGCTGTCCTGTCTTGCCGATAATATAGCATGATTGAGTAAAACATGCATTAAATCCAAAAATGGCAAAGCCAGGCAAAATTGTACTGCCATTAAAATTTTATGGGTTTAGTGGAGAAAATGCAAATTAGGATGAAACAAGATTGATTTGAATGGAATTTTTAAAAATAGAGATATAAAATTCTATTGCTGATATTATGAGGAAAGGCCTTGGCCTTTTCAGCACACTCATGCTGTAACTTTTGTGGGGGTCCACCAGAATAATCATGAAATAGGTTGGGTCCTCGCCTTAAACTGGCGTTTGCAGCTGGCCATTGATGTGGGGGGATTGTGGCTGGGGCAGGATTGGCAGTTTTATGGGGATCTGGTGAGACCAAGGGCCCGATTTTACCATTGCATGGGCGCGAAAACATGGTAAAGTCGGGTGTGAGGCCATTAACGCGATCCGCGCCTGCGTCTGCGCAGATTGCCACTTTACCGAAACCTGGGAATGGCGGCGATTCGATTCGCGCCCAAAACGGGCGCAATGACGATTAATGAACTGCCCGCTCAACTTTATCAGCATTTCCCCCTTTACCACCGTGTTTGCCAATTCGGAACCGCGCTGTAATGGACCTGCTAAATAAAAGTCTGAATCGGGGCTCCAGCTGCTGAAGAGCGAGTTCAGAACTTCCAACGGCTCCCTGACTCAGATCAGTGGTGGGGGGGGGGGGGGGGGGAAGGAGGGAGGCGGATCAGATCATTCTCTGGTTTTGGGGGGTGGGGGGGGAGTGAGGCCAGATCGTTGTCTGGTTGCGGGGGGGAGGAGGAAGAGGTGGGTCAGATGTATCTCTGGTGGGAAGGGGAGGGGGAGGGCCGGTCATTGTTTGGTGGTAGGGGGGGAGGGCTGATCATTGTCTGGTGGGGAGGGAGGAGGAGGCGGGTCAGATGTTCCTCTGGGGGGGGTGGTGAGTGAGGCCAGACCATTCTCTGGGGGGGATGAGTGAGGCCAGATCGTTGTCTGGGAGGGGCGGGGGGGTGATGGAGGGAAGCCCTGGCTGGGGGGGGGCAGATGGATCTCTGGTGGGGGGGTGCAGATGGATCTCCGGTGGGGGGGGGGGCAGATGGATCTCTGGTGGGGAAAGGGGTAGATGGATCTCTGGTGGGGGGGCAGGGGAAGGCAGGGGGATCCGCTGCCACTCTGCGGGCGATCGGTGGTGAGGGGGGACAGGGGTGGCGATCGGTCTGGGTAGTGGGGTGGGTGGATAAGGGGGGCAGTGATATGTGTGGGTAGTGGGGGGGGGTGGATAAGGGGGATAGTGATGTGTGTGGGTAGTGAGGGGGGTGGATAAGGGGGATAGTGATGTGTGTGGGTAGTGGGGGGGTGGATAAGGGGGACACTGATGTGTGTGGGTAGTGGGGGGGGTAAATAAGGGGGACAGTGATGTGTGTGGGTAGTGGGGGGGTGGATAAGGGGGACAGTGATGTGTGTGAGTAGTGGGGGGTTGGATAAGGGGGACAGTGATGTGTGTGGGTAGTGGGGGGGTGGATAAGGGGGACAGTGATGTGTGTGGGGGCCATTGCTGCCGCTTTTCACTCCCGGGCCCCTTTCTGAACTTTCTGCGGCCCGGGAACGCTCTGACACAGGCGCGCTTTTTCAAATTTATTTTCTGACTGCGCATACGCAGTTCAGAGCTCCGATCATTTTGGCCGCACTAAGCCCCGCCCACAGCGTGAATGGGACTGGAGATTCTTTTCAGGCTCAGTGCCTATGGGGGCGCCTGAAAGCAGATTTCTAAGTCGGATCTGCATTCCGCCCAGATTCAGCACTTAGAATGAAAATGGTAAAATCGGGCCCCAAGTGTACATTGCTTACAAACCTAAAGGGCCCGATTTTACCATTGCGTTGCACCCGTTTTTGGGCGTGAAAACATGGTAAAGTCGGGTGTGAGGCCATTAACGCGATCCGTGCCCGCATCCACGCAGATTGCCACTTTACCGAAACCCGGGAATGGCGGCGATTTGATTCGCGCCCAAAACGGGAGCAACGGCAATTTAAATGCATTTGCATGCATTTAAATTGGATTAATGAACTGCCCGCTCAACTTTATCAGCATTTCCCCCTTTACCACCGCGTTTGCCAATCCGGAACCGCGCCATAATGGATCGGCTGAATAAAAGTCTGAATCGGGTGCTTCAGCTGCGGAAGAGGTGAGTTCAGAGCTTCCAACGGCTCCCTGACTCAGATTGGTGTGGGGGGAGGAGGGAGGCAGGTCAGATCATTCTCTGGTTGGGGGCGGGGAGAGAGGGAAGTGAGGCCAGATCTTTGTCTGGGGTGGGGGTGAGTGAGGCTAGACCATTCTCTGGCGGGGGGGGGGGGGGGAGTGAGGCCCGATCATTGTCTAGAGGGGAGTGGGGGGGAGGAGGGAGGCGGGTAAGATGTATCTCTGGTGGGCGGGGAGGGGGGGGGGAGGCTCGATCGCTCACTGGTGGAGGGGACAAATGGATTTCTGGTGGGGTTGGGGCAGATGGATCTCTGGTGGAGGGGGAGGCAGATGGATCTCTGGTGGGGGGGCGGGGGGCAGGGGGGTCTGCTGCCACTCTGCAGGCGATTGGGGGAGGGGGGCAGGGATGGCGATCGGTCTGGGTAGTGGGGGGGTGAATAAGGGGGACAGCGATGTGTGTGGGTAGTGGGGGGTGGATAAGGGGGACAGTGATATGTATGGGTAGTGGGGGGTGGATATGGGGGACAGCGATGTGTGTGCACCCTCGCTCCCGCTTTTTGCTCCCGAGCCACTTTCTCCATTTTCTGCGGCCCGGGAACGATCTGACACGGGCGCGCTTTTTCAAAATTCTTTCTAACTGCACATGCGCAGTTCAGAGCTCCAATCATTTCGGCCGCGCTAAGCCCCGCCCACAGCGCGAATGGGACTGGGGATGTTTTTTTCAGGCTGAGTGTGTATGGGGGCGCCTGAAAGCAGATTTCTAAGTCGGATCTGCATTACGCCCAGATTCAGCACTTAGAATGAAAATGGTAAAATCGGGCCCAAAGAGTGCAGAAAAGATTTACTAGGATGCTACCAGGACTTGATGGTTTAATTTATAAGGAGAGGCTGAATAGACTGGGACTTTTTTCTCTGGAGCGTAGAAGGCTGAAGGTTGATCTTATAGAGATCTATAAAATAATGAGGGCATAGATCAGCTAGATAGTCAATATCTTTTCTCAAAGGTAGGGGAGTCTAAAACTAGAGGGCATACATTTAAAGTGAGAGGGGAGAGATACAAAAGGGTTCAGAGGGACAATTTTTTCACACAGAGGGGGTAAGTGTCTGGAACAAGTCGCCAGAGGTAGTAGTAGAGGTGGGTACAATTTTGTCTTTTATAAAGCGTTTAGACAGTTACATGGGTAAGGTGGGTATAGAGGGATATGGGCCAAAGGCGGGCAATTGGGCCTAGCTTAAAGGTTTTAAAAAAGGGTGGCATGGACAAGTTGGGCCAAAGGACTTGTTTCCATGCTGTAAACCTCTATGACTCTATGACAAGGGGTGCTTCTTACGGGTCCCTAGATAATCCTCTCAGCCTGATATTCTTCGACCCTGATTTGTACCCTTCTATGGGAGGAAAACTCCTTCATTACCATGTTGAGGTGGCAGTCTGCAGTATATATTTCAGTCCTCAGGTAGGGCTTGAACCTGTAACCTTTAGCTGCATAGGTGGGGCACTACTCCACTGAGCTGAGGCTTGCACATCGGCAAACATTTAGAAGATTATTGCTCAGTAGTTGAGCTAAGTATGGGGGGATTTCTTACTAAAACAATGGCAGAGTGTTGTTTCCGGCGAGAAATCCAGTATGTTTCTCTCCAGAGAAACATGTCAGCTTCCTCTCCAGATCTTATGATACTCTGCCTAAAAAAAACCAAGGGGGCGTGCGTCACGCTGTCATGTGCGGGGGAGGGGGCTTCAACTTACCAGCAAAGCCTGGCTACAACGAGATCGGGGTGCCATCTTAAAGGGTGCCCCGATCATAACAGGAATGAACCTCCCCCACCCCCACCCACCCACAAAGGTCTCAGGGGTTCCTCTTCCCACCCCTGATCAGAGTCAGCACTTCTCTCCCCCAAATCATCAGCTCCTTCCCCTCCTCCCCCGTCCTCCCCACCATCCACAGCCAGTGATGGTGTTCTATATGTCTGCTGCCTAGTCTTTCTAGATGGCTGTGGATTTGAAAGGTGCTGTCTGAGGAGCCCCGATGAGTTGCTGAAACTTAGAGCTATGTTTCCTCTTGCTGCAGCCACTCATCCACAGGTTCCCTTTTGCTGCATCCCAACAAAAGTATTTTGGGATGAATACTCCACATTCATCCAGGAGTTTTCACCTGTATCCTGCACTTGTCAACACTTTCAATTTGACGTGTCCTTTAGTCAAACATCAGTGCCATTAACAGCTCAAAAAATCAGCTCCCAAAAACATCTGACTATGTACTGTGTCCCAATATGTGATAGCTATTACGTATCTCGTCAGAAAGAAATTGGAGATGTCTTTCCCTCTGTGAGCCAAAAAGATGTCAGTGCAAGTGGAAAATTAATTCCCAATATGTAACAACACCAACATTTATATATTCACCACCAAGGAAAATATATCTGTAGGAATATAAACCCCTGTTAATGGCCATCCAATGTCATTGGTAAGAGGCCCAAACTACTTCCATACTTCATTGCAGTAATATTGCAACTGCTCATTAATCGGATGGGGAAGGCAAGGGCAGGTATTTGACAGTTCCGTTGCGGGCATTAAGCAGGAGTGAGACTGATTCTTAATCCCGGACAGTGTGAGAGTGTGATCATGAAAGGACTATGATCAGCCAGCACAAGTGGGGCGTGGAGGCAAAATGGCTCTTTTTCTGAGTTTTTCTGAATAGCTTGAAGTAGTCCCTTTAAGAATGAATGTCACTCAGCACTCAGCCTCACTGGACAGAGCACGTGTACTCCACACTGGATGGCTTCTATTTTCAATCATCTGCCACTCCATTCACGTTAAAAAGTGGGGCTGCTGACGAAACATATTGACAATTTTCCGAGAAGTACAAATCAGAATAACTCTTCCAAACACATTTACAACATTGCTGCAGATAACAATCAGAACAATTCTTTCACCTGAGTTGCTATAGTATTTATTCCATTACATGATGCTGCAATTGTTTAGTTCTAACCCCATGCTGCCTCTGTAATGGAAAAAGCTGATGGAGTAATATCCGGCTAATCAGTGGTGGAGAGGTTTTAAGAGCCATTGCCAGATAAAGACATTGTTGATCTGCCAGACGAATCCTTATTTCCAAAATCCATTTCCATTCTATTTTATCACATGGAACTCCTGGTTCAAATGTGGCACTTTGCACATAATCCTGACAGAAGCACATTATTTCCAAATGTTTTTATGTTGTAGAACTTCATCCCTTCTGAAAAGCAGTATTACATTAATAATCAATTAATTAATTAGTTTGCTATCCTGGTCCATTACCAGCTGGAATAGAATAAGAACATAAGAAATAGGAGCAGGAGTAGGCCATCTAGCCCCTGGAGCCTGCCCCGCCATTCAATAAGATCATGGCTGATCTGAAGTGGATCAGTTCAACTTACCCACCTGATCCTTATAACCCCTAATTACCTTACTGATCAGGAATCATCTATCCATGATTTAAACATATTCAACGAAGTAGCCTCCACCACTTCAGTGGCAGAGAATTCCAGAGATTCACCACCCTCTGAGAGAAGAAGTTCCTCCTCAACTCTGGCCTAAACTGACCCCCCTTTATTTTGGGGCTGTGCCCTCTAGTTCTAGCTTCCTTTCTAAATGGAAAGAATCTCTCCACCTCTACCCTATCCAGCCCCTTCATTATCTTATAGGTCTCCATAAGATCCCCCCTCAGCCTTCTAAATTCCAACGAGTACAAACCCAATCTGCTCAGTCTCTCCTCATAATCAACACCCCTCATCTCTGGTATCAACCTGGTGAACCTTCTCTGCACTCCCTCCAAGGCCAATATATCCTTCCGCAAATAAGGGGACCAATACTGCACACAGTATTCCAGCTGCGGCCTCACCAATGCCCTGGACAGATGCAGCAAGACATCTCTGCTTTTATATTCTATCCCCCTCGCGATATAGGCCAACATCCCATTTGCCTTCTTGATCACCTGTTGCACCTGCAGACTGGGTTTTTGCGTCTCATGCACAAGGACCCCCAGGTCTCTTTGCACAGTAGCATGTTGTAATTTTTTTCCATTTAGATAATAATGCAATTTGCTATTATTTCCTCCAAAGTGAATAACCTTGCATTTGTCAACGTTATGCTCCATCTGCCAGATCCTCGCCCACTCACTCAGCCTGTCCAAATCTCTCTGCAGACCTTCTACGCCCTCCACACGATTCAATAAATTAAAACATCATAAAGGAAACTGCATAGATTTTGCCAACATCCAAAGATGTGCAGGTTAGGTGGATTGGCCATGCTAAATTGACCCTTAGTGTCAGAGGGACTAGCAGGGTAAATACGTGGGGTTACGGGGATGGGGCCTGGATAGTCGTTGGTGCAGGCTTGATGGGCCGAATGGCCTCCCACTGCACTGTAGGGATTCTAAGAAGATTTTAAGAACTAACAAGATGTGCCTTCAGGATTGGAAGCTACTGAAGATTTCATATAACTTTGATAAATGGCTATAGCTTTGCTTTCATGGTAAGCAATGCCACCTGAGCACTGAGATGAGATTACGGTCTCGTAACTCTCTCCATCATTCTCTGTAAGCTTGCTGTCAGCTGAGTTGTACAATGACTGGTAGAGGGCAGCAGTGCGGATGTGAGGTAATTGCGGAATTTCATTCTGCAAATTTGAAAGACAACTGGTGATAAAAGATTCAACTGTTTGATGTGTTTGTATTTTTTTTTATTTAGCGGATTATATAGTGATGCAGTTTGGCCGGGTGGCTGAAGATGTCTTTACCATGGACTACAACTACCCAATGTGTGCATTGCAAGCGTTTGCCATTGCTCTCTCAAGCTTCGATAGCAAACTAGCTTGTGAATAAATGGAACATTGGAAGTGTTATACCGAAGGAGCAACACGTGTTTCAAGGACAAGCTTGCTTTCTTTGCTTTTACCTATGGGTTGCAGATCATAATTCATCCTCGGTATCATACATTTCTTTGTAAGTCTACAGGATGATTAAAATTGCACCAGGGTCCCAAGTACAGCGTAGGACCCCATTTTAAATATTTTAATGAGGCTTGTGCCTGTCTTTGCTTTTCCGTTGAAGTAGGCACGGTTCTTTGCATGGCCCAAAGAGGGTCGTTTTTAAATACTGACGCTGTGATGTTGTGTGGATCTCTGAAGCAAAACATTGTCTTAAAAAGAAAATAAAGGAAAAAAAACTTTTAATCTGAAAATGGCAGCTATGGAATCCCAAGGCTATTAAATCAGAACATGAGAGAAATTTCTGCACGTTAACCTTTCAAGTACTAATCGATGTGTCATCCCTTATACATAATCAGATCCTTCCTTTCAGTTTGGTCGGAAAGTACTTTCCACAAATGTCATTGTATTTGTTCTGCCAGTACCTGATGCAGCACAGTTATAATTAAATGAATGTCGCTGATATTTGATGATACAACCCAGCTTGTAAGAGAAATTCATTATTTCAAGTGATGTGAAGTGGGATTGACCATTAGGATCCATCTCCACGGGCAAATTGTTTTAAAAGAAACCCAATTATTGTTCATTTGTTTTTTTCTTTGGTTGTTTTTTTCATTCTATGTGGGTTGCTGTTGTCTAAATAATGATATCATTGGGAATGAGGAGGTGCTGTTGTTCTATTGGGATTGGGTCATATTGGGGGGGTGCTGCGTAGAGAGTGTTTGTATCTATATGCTGTTCCTCATGTGTAAATGGATACCTGATACTGACACCGTGTGCAGGGGTTTTTGTTCAGGGTCTGGATTAGGCCATTAGAATGTATCGTGGGTCGGGAACCCACAGATGCTGACATTGGCATCCAGAGGAAGATTTTGGTGGAGGTGGTTAATTATGTGGCCACCTTTGGGAATCTGATCCAATTAAAGATAGCGGGGCAGACCCCTGGGTCTGGAAGCCAAATAAGAGACCGTCCACTGGAGGATCAGCAGCCCCACCATCGGTGGTGGGAGCTGCTGATGTAGGTTGGTGAATGAGAGGGTGCCTCAAGGTTTTGAAGTATTTTCAAAGGTTAGCAATATTTAAAAATGGGGACAGCTGCCAGACCGTCATTGTAGAAGGCAATCGCGACGGGATTAAATTGAATGAGGCACTGATGACCCTCAGGTCTGACGTTGGGAGGCCTCCTCCATTCATTGACATGGTTTTTGACCAGTGCGCTCAATGGACAATTGAATTGGCTACCCATCAGCGGTGGACAGGTAGCCATTATTACCACCTTCCCCACAGCCAATATTGTTGGCATGCTTACCTCCTGTCCCGCCTCCACATCCCATAGAAAATTCATCCATGTGTGTCAACATGTCCTATTCCCTGCCATCGATTATGCTTGGCTAATGATCGCTACAAGTAATCATCAGTAAATTGTAAACTTTAAAAAAATAAGGAAAGCAGACTAAAGGTAACTATAGTTCTACATGAAAAGCAATCACAAATAAGATTTCCTTAACAAAACATAGTTTATAAAGGGATGGTGCTTCAATCAACTAAATGTAAAAGTATGCGAATGAAGACTTGTATTAGTTTCCACCCCATTTGTGCCCCAGGTGAGCTCTAATGCTAAAGAGAAATGGATATTAATGCATATTATTGGATGGTGGAACTCGTAGCCACAAGGAACAGTTGGGGCTACTCGCTGAGATACATTTGACTGGAACTAGATAACCATGTCAGGGGGTGGGGGAAGGGGAATAAAAGGGCATAGAGGGGAATAGGGTTAGCTGAAGAGGGGGTGAGTCTCATGTGGAGCAAAAACACCGGCATAGGTTGTTGGGCCAAATAACCTGTTACTGCATTGTACATTCTATCTAATATGATATAGAATAATATTATACATAATTCTATGCTTTTATTTGTCACTCGTTCTGCGGCTTTACTTTGCCATGGATTTGAAGAACTTTCTATCTTTTAATGCAGAAATCAAAACTCTTACAGATCCTAAAAATGTCTCGGAATCATCTAAGCTCCACTTTTCCCCTGATTCCACATTAACAATAAAGGTGTTTTGTTTGGAAATAACTCAAAATTATTGCTGAGGTCAGAGATTAGACATTTCTGAAGGGTATTTGCAACAGTGGAGTTAACATGACTCATTCCTCTGCAGGAGATATTCCCTGAAACTGAATTGACTGGATATTGTTCATGTAAAAACAATCTGGAACCTCTGAACTTAGTCCATTCAATTTTGAATCGAGCATTGCTGAGGAAGATTTGCTGCCTTTGGGAGAATAGGGTAATGTTCTTGTATCTATACATGCTCCGGTGGGCAGATGGGTATGCATTAATATATTAATTGCTAGACACTTGAAAGTATCAAGCTATTTGATAGATCAAACTTGGAAACTGAATAAGACCACAATCATAAAAAGAAAGATTTGCATTTATATAGCATCTTATTTGACAACAGGATGACTCAAAATGCTTTACTGCCTGTAACCAAGAGATTTCTGAAGTGAGGCCACAGTTATAATGCAGGGCAGCTAATTTGTGCACAGCAAGCTCCCACAAACAGCAGTGTGATAATGACCAGATCACGTTGATTGAGGGATAAACATTGTCTGGGACTCCAGGGAAAACTCCCCTGTTTTCCCTTGAAATAGCGCCATGGGATCAGTTTCATCCACCTGAGAGGGCAGATGGGGCATCTGTTTAACATCTCATCAGAAAGACCTCCAGCTGTGCAGCAATTCCACAGTACTGAACTGGAGTGTCAGCTTTGGTTTTTGTGCTCAAGTCCTGGAGTGGGACTTGAAACCGCAGGATTCTGACACAGAGGTGAGAGAGCTGCCATGGCTGACACATCATGAAGCAGTAACTCTGATAATTAACCGGCTTTTTTAAAATCTCAGGGTCACAGGATAAAAAGAATCTTCTGGCAGTTAAATGCTGCACTTTGTGCGTTATTACCGCACAAAGCTTCATGTGTTCACATTGAATTTTGTGATCTGTAGCATTAAGTGATGAATTTTAACTATGCTAAATTTTGACTATACCACATCTGATAAATTAACTCAAAGACTGAGGGCGAGATTCTCCAGCAACGCTCACCCCAAAACCGGAAAATCCCACCCAACCTTTGCATAGTTCACCCACCCCGCTGCAAATCTCGTGGTGGGCAGAACGGGAAAATTCCCCCTTGAATCTCTACAGTCTCTGGGGTAGAGAATTTCAAAGATTCACAACCCTCTGAGTGAAGATGTGTTGCCGTTCAAAATTCTAAATAACCAACCTCTTCTGAAATTATGACCCCAGTTTGAGACTATCCAGGCAAGGAAGAGCCTCTCAGCTTATAGCCTGTCAAGCCCTCTCAGAAACTTAGATATTTTAATGAGATCATCTTCAATTCTTCTAACCTCCAGGCTCACTCTACTCAATATCTGCT
Organism: Mustelus asterias; assembly: GCF_964213995.1. Taxonomy (NCBI): domain Eukaryota; kingdom Metazoa; phylum Chordata; class Chondrichthyes; order Carcharhiniformes; family Triakidae; genus Mustelus; species Mustelus asterias. Next base: position 104,748,900 of record NC_135809.1, on the reverse strand, counting down.
CATAAAGCTCTCTTCCCAGGAATAAATCTAGTGAACCTTTGTTGCACCACTTCTAAGGTAAGTATATCCTTCCTTAGGGACAGAGACCTAAACAACATATTGTACTTCAGGCATGGTCTTACAAAAAATGGTACAATGCAAGATTTCCTCACTCTTTAACTCCAACCCCCTTGCAATGTGCATTTCTAATTGCTTACTGCACCTACATGTTAATTTTGTGTTTTGTGTGCAAAAACACCAAAATCCTTCTGATCACTAACTTTTCCTACTTTCTCAACACTTAAAAAATATTCCTTTTAATTCTTCCCAGTAAAGTGAATAACCTCACATTTCCTCACATTGTAATCCAACGTTACTCACTTGACCCCTTTGCACACTTATTGTGTTCTCCTCACAGCATACTTTCCCCGACTAATTTTATATCATCAGCAAATTTAGGGGAGGCAGTGGCATAGTGGTATTGTCGCTGGATTACTATTGTCGCTGGACTCTGCGTGTTGGTGCAGACTCAATGGGCCGAAGGGCCTCTTCAGCACTGTATGATTCTATGATTCTATCTATGAAATTTAGATACACTTACACTTTCTCCCTTCCTTTATTTTTGATTGCAAAGTGCTGAGGCCTCAGCATCTTTCAGCGCCTCACTCATAACAGCCTACCAACCTGTAAATGATTCATGAGTTCTCATTTTCTGTTTCTCCTTTAGCCAATCTTCCATTCTAATATATCACTGCCAATTCCATAAGCCCTTGTCCTGTGAAACAACCTTTTATGGCACATTAATGAATACCTTTTAAAAATCCAAATACGCTTCAGCTTTGATCTGACTATATGCTCAAAAAAATCTCTAATAAATGTGTCAAACATCATTTTCCTTTCATAAGACCATGTTAACTCTTATTATTGTGATTTTGTGAATGTATCCTGTTGCCACTTCAAAAATGTTACCACTTACCAAAACGCTATCTGTGGCGACTGGTGTCAGGTCTGCTCTTCCTCTCCCTCCTTTATTGAATAGTGTTGTTGCATTTGGTACTTTCCAATCCACTGGGACCATTCCAGAATCTATGGAATTTTGGAAGACCACAATCAATGCACCCACAATCTCTGCGACCACCTCTTTTGGCATCCTAGAATGTAGGCCACCAGGTCTGGGCGATTGTTAGCTTTTAGTCACATTAATTTATCCAGTACTTACTGATATAAATTACTTTAAGTTTCTCACTCTCACTACACCCTTGGTGTCCCAGTATTTCTGACCTGTTTGTGTTTCCTGCTGGCAAGACAGAGACAAACTATTAGTTTTACATCACTGCCATTTCCTTATTCCCCATTATAATTTTTCCTGCCTCAGCATCTAAAGGACCAACATTTACTTTCATTATCCCTTTCCTTTTATCTCTTACAATCTGTTTATATATTTCTGACTAGTTGGCTCTCATTCTATTTTCTCCCTCTTTATCAATATTTCGGCCAACTGTTGCTTGCTTTTAAAACTCATCCAATGCTTGGCAATATTCCAAGCCTCTTCTTTTAACCTGTCCTTAACCTCTTAGCCACAGGTAGATCATTTTCCCTGTGGAGTTTTTATTTCACAATGGAATGTATATGTATTGACAATTAATAGATAGGTCTTTAAATGTTTACCATTGCTCATTACTGTCATATCTTTCAATGTAAATGTTCCAATCTACCTTAGCTAGCTTGGCACTCATACCTTTGGATTTATTTAAGTTTAAGGCTCTAGCTTCACACTTGAGTATATTACTCTCGAATACAAAGTGAAATTCTATCATGTTGTGATCATTCTTTGCCAAATGATCCCTTATGATGAAATTACTAATTAACCTGTCTCATTACACAAGGCAAGAGATAAAATAATCTTTTCCCTTGTTGGTTCCATAATGTAATTTTCTTGGAAGCTCTCTCAAATGCATTCCGCGAACCCATCCTCCAAACTGCTTCTGCCAATTTGATTTGCCTAGTCTATATGAAGATTAAAGTTCCCCATGATTATTGCATTAGCTTTGATACAAGCTGCTCTTATTTCTTGATGAATACGCTGTGCAGGTATTGTTGGACCTCCTAGAAACTATTCCCACCAGTGCTTTCTGCCCCTTGTTAATTCTTATTTCCACCAAGTCTGATTATACTCTTTGATCATGGATAATGCCTCACTACTATCCTTGTGTTATCATTTATTATCAGGGCTCCCTTCACTCCCAGCTCCATTTGATCTATCTTTTTGAAATGTCACATACCCATGAATATTTAGTTCCCAGCCTTGGTTACTAATTCCGGCCATTCACGCCAGTAGGATTCTCCAGTCCCACTGGCAGTGCGCCCCCGTCTGCGGGTTTCCTGCCAGTGTGGGGTGGTGTCAATGTGAATTCCCATTAACACGCGGCTGGGGGAGGCGGGGGGTGGAAAATCTCGCCCCACATCTCTATAATGGCAGTTAGATCAAAGTTACTTGCACTGAAGCCTTGGCCCAATTATCTGGATTAATTTATTGGAAACAAATATAAAATTATTTTTTTAAAGATGTTTTTATTTCTGCTTCTGGTGAGAGGATTTTAATCCACAAATGATTCTCTAACATAGAAACCGGAGGTCAGAACTGCTGTGGAAATTCTACCCTATCTATCTAATGTGGTTATGCACATTCGTTATGTACATGTTATAATAGGTGCCAATCAATTCTTGACAATGTTTAAAGAGAATGCATGAACACAAGGCTGAGAAACACAGTGTAATGAACAGATAGTTGGTTCTATTGGAAGTGGGGCACATCTCCAGTGTGGCATGGTAGGATCTTCATCTGAGCTGTGGACATGTACATCCCTGAGGCTACCCGACCTTCCAGCTTCATAGACATTTTGAAGACTTAAATTAAAATTACCTTCTATTTATGGCAGAAGTGCCCACCATCAGCAGAAGTATCTGGAGTCACAGATAAGGGATGGTTTCGCAGAATGGTCAATACTGTCGATTGAACCCAATGGACTAGAAAGGATATTCAATAATGTCAAACCTGAAGAAATCAACTCAGGTAAACCAAGAATATTGTTGGACAAAAGCAGCACTTGCCAAACATTGCCATGCAAGTAAATAGGCCCTTCAAAGTTTTAAGTAACTTTCAACTGAACCATGCAACCTGCAAGCAGTTAACCAGTGAAGTGTGAGCTTAAAAGAAGCAGGGAAATAAACATTTGGCATGAATGAGGATACAGCTGTATAAGAAAGATATGAAGCACATGTGAACATGCTAAGCTGTATGGAATGCAACAATTCTAAAGTGGATTCACACAAGAATTTCTTGTAAATTAAAATGCTGCTTGTCTAGTTTGTGTCAAGCTGCAAAAGGTTTTCAGCACTACGCATAATTGCAGTACTAGGTTTCTTTTTGGTATTTATTCAGTGGACCCATTGGTATGGGTGGGGCACTAACCAATTCCGTACACACCTCTACCTGAGTGGTCGTTCCTGTTATAATTGGACAGGAAAGCATTGAGGCAGTGAGCAATGCTGAATGTGGAGATGGACCTATTCTCCAATGTAGAGGCCGGAGATCGGAAACTCAGTGGAAATTTTACACAATGGTTGGAATTTTACCACCACGCCTGCCCTGGAATCGGAGCAGGCACGGCTCGCAGGATGGAATTCTCTGTTGGCCTTGGGTGGGATTTTACAAGCCTCGCCCGAGCGAAGTCGTAAAATACTGGCCAATTTCTCTGATGGATTTATGTACGTTCATTACATATATTTTATAACAGGCGCAGTCAGTAGACAGGTCCCCCAGTCAGAATCGTATGGTTCATACTGAATGACTGTTCCTCTGCTGCACACTGAATTTAAGTCACATTATCCAACATGTCATGCAAGTAACATAGTGTTTGGGAGTGGTTAATTACAAAATCATTTTGATATTTTGTTCTTTTTCTCTTTTTGTAGGAATACAGGAAAAGAGTGAAGGCAAAGCTAATGAGGGAACTTTGCAGCTCACAGCAACCTGCATCACAATCACCACTCTTTCCAAGCACCAACACACACACACACACAAGTCAGTTTATAGACAATGGCTGGAAAGTTACAGCCGTTCACGCCAGCAGGATTTTCCCAAACCGCTGCAGTGAACAGAAATTTGGCTGGGTGTCAAATTCTCTGCCCTCGCTGCAGTGGGAGTGTGGCATGAAGAGCTGGTAATATCGCGCCCTATGTATAAGTGAGAAGGGTAAATGGTGTCAAGGTCAGGAAACTACTGGTTGGATGCCTAGAATGGTTTCTGATTCATCTGTACCATTTCCAGCTGCTTTGACTCAGAGATTTCTTTCTCAGCAGGATTGTCCATCTGAGTGACTTTCCTCTAGATCTACATAACGTTTGGATGAAAGAATATCTCCATGGTGGTCTGTCATGAAGTAACATGGCCATTTCTATAGTAGAAGCAATAGAGTCCTACACATTGAAGCTCATAGACACAGAGGAAGCATTTCTCATGAATGCTTATATTATGATTATAGAGGAGTGTTCAAGTCTTAAAGATACATTCTTAACTTAATTTATAATGCCAGGAGATTGGCTACAGAGATTAAGGCAGAGATTCACAAATCTCGTAGCTGATGGAAGTTCAGAGCAGTAAAAAGGCAGAGGTGACTAACAGGATATTTGATGATTGTAATAGTCACAGGTCAATGGCTGCCTTTTAAGCCACAGCACTCCTGGTCTATCAAACATTCTTACACAATAGTGCAAGGTACAGTTGTATATTTAAAAGAGTTATAGAGTCATAGAGGTTTACAGCATGGAAACAGGCCCTTCGGCCCAACTTGTCCATGCCGCCATTTTTTTTTAAACCCCTAAACTAATCCCAATTGCCCACATTTGGCCCATATCCCTCTATACCCATCTTATCCATGTAACTATCTAAATGCTTTTTAAAAGACAAAATTGTACCCGCCTCTACTACTACTTCTGGCAGCTTGTTCGAAACATTCACCACCCTCTGTGAAAAAATTGCCCCTCTGGACGCTTTTGTATCTCTCCCCTCTCACCTTAAACCTATGCCCTCTAGTTTTAGACTCCCCTACCTTTGGGAAAAGATATTGACTATCTACCTTATCTATGCCCCTCATTATTTTATAGACCTCTATAGGTCTGAGGTCTTTTATAGACCTCAGCTTCCTACGCTCCAGAGAAAAAAGTCTCAGTCTATCCAGCCTCTCCTTATAACTCAATCCATCAAGTCCCGGTAGCATCCTAGTAAATCTTTTCTGCAATCTTTCTAGTTTAATAATATCCTTTCTATAATACGGTGACCAGAATTGCACACAGTATTCCAAGTGTGGCCTTACCAATATTTTGTACAACTTCAACAAGACGTCCCAACTCCTGTATTCAATGTTCTGACTGATGAAACCAAGCATGCCGAATGCCTTCTTCACCAGTCTGTCCACCTGTGACTCCACTTTCAAGGAGCTATGAACATGTACCCCTAGATCTCTTTGTTCTGTAACTCTCCCCAACGCCCTACCATTAACTGAGTAAGTCCTGCCCTGGTTCAATCTACCAAAATGCATCACCTCGCATTTGTCTAAATTAAACTCCATCTGCCATTCGTCAGCCCACTGGCCCAATTGATCAATATCCCATTGCAATCGGAGATAACATTCTTCACTGTCCACTATGCCACCAATCTTGGTGTCATCTGCAAACTTAGTAACCATGCCTCCTATATTCTCATCCAAATCATTAATATAAATGTTGCAAGGTTGCTTTAAGAGCGGATCCCATAGTTTGACGATAATATCATTAGGCTGCTGTTTTATTTTCAGTTTTGTATTTGATGCAGCACAAATGTTAGCTCTACAGAAACCAAAAAGTAGGCAGAACTAGTAGCCAGAAAGGCATCAGATGTGGTTGGCTTGGGTGTAGGACGACGGCAATGCACACCACAAGGAAGTCCAGAGCGAACTGAATCCCAGCAGGTTAGCATTGAAACCTTCCAGCCGGCACACTTACTCTTTCCAGATGAAATGATTGATGGGAAGTACTTGCTTAGGAACTAAACATCAGATACAATCCATCAGCACAAAGGGGAAGCATTATTACCAAAGCATGACAACATCAGTCTCAAACTATACAATGAATTCAATAAATGCATTATATCTGATTGGATATAGTGTTGAGTATCTGCAAGCCATTGGCTCGAATAAAGAAGTAACACAGCAAAAACTGGGAATAGTTGTTATTTGGAGAATTGTACATTAATATTCTTATGGAGGTGTTTTTGGAAAGACCAGTTTGTAGATTGCAGGCTTAAGGATTGGGCAACACTGGCATTCATAAAAAACATTGAATTAGTGCCTGGTACATCACTCATCATCAGTGCATTAGTGGCTGAGCAGTGAATTCCTTACTGCCATTTCATCCTCTCTTCAACTATCCCTTGCTGTCTGTCCTTCAATTTCCGTAGTAAAACATCTCTGCAAGAGGTTATAGATGATGCAGCGGATGTCAGTTGTTTGTGAGGCATGGAAAGGGGGATGAGCTGTCTGAAAGGCATTTCCTGGTAAGTCATGGCATTTAAAGCAATGTTTTAATATTTTGATAGTTCATTGGACTCATTCTTGTATGAGACTATGGCTGGAATTCTTCGATCTCACATGCCCCACTGCTGTTGCCGGCGAGAATGGAGAATTGGTGCTCAGCCAAACCTCCATTCACTGCAGTGGGACTGGAGAATCCCAGCTGCGGACGAGGTCAGATAATTCCGGCCTATATATCTGAACTCTGCTTCTATCTGTGACTGCTACAAACATGTCATGTAAATTGCTGTAGAGATAACCTCTCTCTTCCAAAAATATCCTTCCCTTCATCCTTCCTCATCAAATAAAGCTGGAACAGATGATTCATTTAAGACATAGGCTGAAACTATACCACCTCGCCCATTATGGAATCAGGGCGGGCGAGGGTCCGACAATGGAAATCTCCGTTGATCTCGGGCGGGAATTTCCGGTCTCTCTCGAGTGAGGCTATAAAATCCTGCCCATAGTGAGAGCTCATGTAGAAGAATTAATCCGTCACTGATTTAGTACCAACTGGATATTGAAAGAATGAAGTCCTTCATGGGTAACGTATATAGATTGAATGTCAACGTGGGTGGGATTGATATGGGGGCAGTTGGGATGGGGGAGGTGGGGTCATTCCCTCGTTCTGCTTTGTTCTTCCAATTGCACACTACTTTGTTCTTTAAGCAGAGGGCTCAGATACTGGATGTTGGAAAAGCACATTAATGAAAACAGCAAATAGCTATCCTACACCCCGGCTAATGAGAACTACGCAGGGGAAGCCATGCGGTAAGCTTGGTTTACAGGGTCACCTTCCCAAATGGTCATAGAAACATACAAATGGAAGCAGGAGTAGGCCATTCGGCCCTTTGAGCCTACTCTGCCATTGATTTTGATCATGGCTGATCATCAAATTAAATATTCTGATCCTGCCTTCTACCCATATCCCTTGATCCCTAAAGCCCCAAGAACTATATCTCGTGTGAGGGACAATTCCAGTTTGAAGTGGAAATGTGTGTCCTAATGCAGTATAGACATGTAAGTAAAGCTTAGAAAGAGTTCTAACCTGAGGATTTGGTATGCAGCCTAAGTCACAGTGTAATTGTGTGAGAAGGTGCAGTGGTCTGTATCCTTTGTTTGTATAATGCATTCCTGAAGCTATTAGCCACGTTACTCACCTTCTTACACATCCAACAGCATTCACACTGGTAGCCAACATATGCAGAACAGCTTGGACATGTCTTCTGCTAGGAACTGCCCTGGTATAACAAAAAGGGCAACATTTCCTTGCTCACTTCTTCCATCAGCACTTCTCAAAGGGTCATCTGAAAAAGGAGTTTCTCTGTTCCTTTGTTCAGCCACAATTCCTCTTCTGTCTCTCTTGAAAACAGCAACTGTATTCTTTAAGAACGCACATTTCCACTCCATCTGACGAAGGAGCAGCGCTCCGAAAGCTTATGGTGTTTGCTACCAAATAAACCTGTTGGACTTTAACCTGGTGTTGTGAGACTTCTTACTTCTTTAAGAACAGCAGTTCTGACTAATTGCTGGCAGCGAGCTCCCATAAACAGGCACCATTCAGGACATGGGTTTGCTATGAATATGGTTAATGGGACTGAATGTGGAAGCTCCCACTAGCTCACTGCTCTGTCATCTCACCATGTTAACACCTATATTGGGAGAGAAAGTAACCACCCAATGATGCAAGTAGTGCTCAAATTTATTCCTCTTTGTTCCATGATGGCAAACATGAGAAACTTTAATTGCCTCAATTGATACTGGGTTCAGGCCCAGATCTCTGACACTGACTTAAACTCCACTGTTTATTATGTGATATAATTTGCAATCATTCAATCTTTCCACTTTTTTCAATCAATTGTTTCTGCAGTTAAACTGTGTTCTTACCATGTTGCATAGTAATTACAGTACAGGGACTGATCCCACACAAGTCTTTTCCCATCATTTTAATTTATATTCATTCACATGATGTGGTTGTCACTGGCAAGGCCAGCATCTATTTCCCACCCCTAAATTTCCCTTGAGAAGATGGTGGCGAGGTGTCTTTTCGAATACAACTGAGTGGCTTGCTAGGATATTTCAGAAAGCAATTCGGAGTCAACCGCATGACTATGGGCCTGGTCTCACATGTAGACCAGATTGGCTAAGGATGGCAGATTGCCCTCACTAACAGCAATTAGTGAACTCCATTGGCTTGTAATGACAATTGGGTAGTTTCATGGTCACTATTACTCCAAATTTATTGATTTAAAATTCCCCAACTGCTGTGGTTGGATTTGAACTCATGTCTCCACATCAGTAGTCCAGGTCTCTAATCCATTCATATAAGTATTCCATCATACCCCATACTGACCCTATACACATATTTGAAAATGGCACCTCTGACAGTGCAGCACTCTCTTAGTGCAGTACAGGACCGTCAGAGTAGATGTCTGTGCTCAAGTCTCTGGTATGGAAATTGAACCCTCAACTTTCTGGACTTAGAGGCAAGAGTGTTACTCCTGAGACACAGTTGTTATCGACAGGTTATTTTAGACTCTTGTCATTTCTGACCGTTTGCACATTCAGTTGCATTGTGCAATGAGTAGCAATAGTTTAGAGAAGAGCAAAAATCCAGATTGCGAATAGACAAGCTTCTGAGCCATATTCGGACTCTTTTTCATTTGCTTGTAATCAGTCCATCACTGTGTCGTCTTTACAGAAGCCAAACCAAGGAGAAATATTGGTTTTGATTGTGAACTTAAGCTTTGCGGAGCTGGAGGGCTCATTTGGACAGTGAATACATGAGTGGGTTTCATAAATAATAATCTATGAGCTTTTTAAGGGATTGAAAAATGACAATGAATATTTTAGTAAAAGATGTTGTGATTTTGGTAAGGCTGTTTGAATCCATTGGGTTGAAGTTAACACTTTATTGGTTCTGTTACATATCTTACAAATTGTCTGCATCAGTCAGCTGACTTTGTTTTGGAAGGTATTAATGTTCAATAATTACAAAAACATGAATGTCTGTTTTGCATGTGCATCTTATGCACCGTGAGACATGTGCTGCTACCTGCTAACATGCATGGAATGTTTACTGCTGTATTGACTGATTCTTCATATCTGGAGACCATGTATTCCGATGTTTTATTTCCTGTTATAAATATTAAATAATTGATGTATTCCAATAAATTTAAATGTTAACATTATGTATCATAACTGTGTTCAGGGTGATGAAGCTCTAATGTGAAACATTGCGTATGGACAAAACGTCCCACTCAAGTGAAGGGCCCCCTGCTTTGTCTTGTTGGCGTTGCGTGGCTCATGATTCCTCTGTGCGATGGCCTACAAGACACGGCCTGATTTTTACGTCATATTTCATGTAAACCCCATTGATTAAATGCCACGTATTTCAAATGTGTGCTGTATGTTTAAACTTGGCCTCACATTTTATCAGGTCACTTGTAATTTCTCTCATTCTGCTTCTCCTCACAGTCTGTCTTCACTATCAGAATGCACCTACACATTTAATATGACAGCTGAGTGTCCCATTTCATTTGTCTCGACAACATGTTGAAAGAATTTAATAACCATTTATTGGGACCATTTTTGTTATTTAATTAAAGACGAGTGACAGTGTTCTATGTCATGTAAAGATCCTACTTGTTCAATGGAATTTTTAAATAAACTTTAAAAAACCTTGCTGTTTTAATTGATTACATTACAGTTTGTATGCAATGTACAGTAGTCAGTTCCCCATCGCTCTTTCGTGGATCAAAGTAAAAATAATTTTTTGTGGTGTTGCAAAAGGCTAAGGGAAAATCTACCATTGGGCGGCATGGTGGCACAGCTGCCTACTCCTGCTTCTATGTTCCTACATACCTACATCCTTATCGTGCACGAATAAAGTGATAACGATCAATTTGCACAAAACATTGGCTAGGCTACAGTAAGTGTACCGTCTGCCCTTTTGGATCTGCCATTCTATAGGGAACATTAAAATCACAAATGGGACATGGAATAGATTCATCGGGTTAATGCCTGGGATGAGAATTGAGAGTTACACAAAGCGGCACAGTGGCACAGCTGCCTCACAACGCCAGGGACCCGGGTTCAATTTCGGCCTCAGGACACTGTCTGTGTGGAGTTTGCACATTCTCCCCGTGTCTGCGTGGGTTTCCTCCGGGTGCTCTGGGTTTCCCCCCACACTCCAAAGATACGCGGGTTAGGTCAATTGGCCATGCTAAATTGCCCCTCAGTGTCAGGTGGACTAACAGGCTAAATATGCAGGGTTATGGGGATAGACTCTGGGTGGAATTGTTGCCTGTGCAGGCTTGATGGGCTGAATGGCCTCCTTCTGCACTGTACAGATTCTATGATTCTCACATTATGGTCACAAAATGTGCAATTAATTCCTATATTTTTCCACACATGGTTCACTTTAGCATCAAAATTAAAACCTTAAGTTGCAGTGGAAAATAAATACAGTGACCATATCCAGGTGGAAGACAACACTCAAAATGATTTTACACCATCTCAAACACAGATGCAAAATATGTTTTTATCGTACTTTGGTGAGAAATGGGCCTGAGCCCACGGAGGAAACTACAGGTGCTGGTTTGGGAGACTGGGAAAACATTGGAGCAGGTAAGTGTGACAATGGGGATGTAAGAAGTATAAGGAGACTGGAGATTGAGGCCTGCAGCCAAGGGTGTGGGGCATTGGTTTGAGAGTGCTGGGATCATAGTCAGCCTGGGCAGAGACATGAGCATTGCTGTGTCTTTTCATGTAATTCTCAAAGCTCTTCAGCACACATTAACAACATGATCTATGGGCTGGCACAGTGGCACAGTGGTTAGCACTGCTGTCTCATAGTGCCAGGGACCCAGGTTTGATTCTTGGCTTGGGTCACTGTCTGTGCAGAGTCTGCGCATTCTCCCCGTGTCTGTGCGGGTATCCTTCCGGTGCTCTAGTTTCCTCCCACAGTCTGAAAGACATGCTGGTTAGGTGCATTGGCCATGCTAAATTCTCCCTCAGTGTACCCGAACAGGTGCCAGAGTGTGGCGACTAGGGGATTTTCACAGTAACTTCATTGCAATGTTAATATAAGCCTACTTGTGACACTAATGAATAAACTTAAAAACTTAAAACTTTAACTTAATAAAAAAACAATGTAATTTATCTGGCCAATTGCATTGCTGAAAAATGACACATATCAAAACACTTTAGAAATTTCAAAACATTCAATAAACGAATTATAAAGACACGGAGTATTTTTATATCCTTGAAATATTTATTTCAATAATTTCTGAAATTTCTCCTAACTTTGTTAAACTTGAACAAGGTCAGACAGCTTTGTTGGAATACACTGAACTCGTCAAGATGGGCTGTATTCGTCCCCAAGAAATCATTGAGGAAACAACACGCCAGTGAGCTCAGTGAACCTTGACTTTCATCTTAATTGCTTGGTTGCTGTTTCTGTAAAACACCCTATTGATATTCCTAAATCTTAATCCTGAAAAAAATGAATGGACAGGCACCCAAGTTATTTAGTTTACTTGTTCAATACTGAAGCACCCGGTCCCACTAAGTAGCTATGATTCCATTGATGTACAGAAGGATTACTGTGACCATGATCCAACTGGGTTTGAAGGGTGTTGCCAGTGAAATCAGTGGGGGAAATCTGGTACAATGTTATATGGAAATAACACATAAAATGGCGAGTTACAGCAGAATGGGAAGCTGTAAGAAATGTATTGACTAACTGTAAGCTCCGAGACCAGACCCGTTAGCTTTTGGTAAGATCCTGTTATGAAGCACTTACGTTTCGCTTCAAGCAGGTTTTGTTTGAGATTCAAGTCACTTACTAAATGAATTAAGCTACATGTTTCCACTGATTTTGAACAAACAAAAATTAACTTCACCATACAAGGTCAGAAAGATGAAACAATTTACAATCTTTATCTTATACTCTAACATTCAGGGCGAATTAACAGACAAACTGTGGTCAAACGCACCACACTGCATAATAAATGTGACCAAAACGGAATCCATGGATTTCCAAACAACCCATCCAGACATCAGTAAATCAATCTCACTGAATCCCTGCCTCTCTCATGAGGGATTACAGTCTTCACCTTCAAAGATATTGGGTGGAATTTTCCTGTCCCGCCCACCACGGGAATCGTAGCAGGTGGGGGGTGGGGGAGAGGGGGGGGGGCGGCGGACCATGTGAAGGTCTGTTGACCTCGGGCAGGATTTTCCATTCATGGGGTGAGCGCGGCCAGAAAATCCCACCCATTGCCTTGGATTTCTCTCCACAGATCTCATGCATCCATTGTGGGGGCGGGGGCAAATGTCATCACTCATCCTCTCCTGGAAACTTTCACATCACCACCATCCCATCTACTCCAGTGCTCACGCTCCAGTCTCTACTCTTCTGAGGAGGGCGCACCACACACAGGGGACATGCATTTAACCCAACCTCTGCTCCATCCCCTCTGATCACCTGCCTTTCATCAAATCCTGACAATCGCGGTGAATCACGTACTCTGAAATACATTCAGCTCATCCAGCACTATTTTATTTTATCTAGACACCAGCAGATTGAGGATGTATAGCTAGCTCAACAGCACTCTGAGCCCCCAACGCACATGAGGATGAGGGGGCTCACAAAGAACCATCACAGCGCTCACCTAAACCCTCTACCAGCGGAGAGGTGGGGTGGCGCAGTGGCACAATGACACACTGGTTAGCACTGCTTCCTCACAGCTCCAGGGACCCAGGTTTGGCCTTGGTCTATGTGCAGATTATACATTCTCCCCGTATCGGCATGGGTTTCCTTTGGATGCTCCAGTTTCCTCCCACACTCCAAAGATGTGCAGGTTAGGTGGATTGGTCATGCTAAATTGACCCTTCATCTCCCAAGGTGTGTAGGTTAGGTGCATTATCCATGATAAATACTCATGGTTACAGGAATAGGTTGAGGGAGAGGGCCTCGATAAGGCACTGTCAGAGAGTCGGTGCAGATTTGATGGGCTGAATGGCCTCTTTTGCACTGTAGGGATTCTATGTACCTCTAGATTAGACATGGGGTCACTTTCTGGAGAATACCTCACTGCAGTTGGAGGTGGGGATAGCCCAGGTTTCCGGCACTCGGAGGGTTGCTGGAGACCAGCCAGTCAGATGATGAGCCTCTGGAAGTGGCTGTCAGCTCAATGCTGGAGATGGAACGGCAAACAGCAGAACATCAGGCTGAGGGTCGAGAGTTTCGCAGCAGTCTAGAGAGAACGATGGAGGCATCCACCTGCGTTCAGTCTGATGTCATGCCTCCATCATGCCTTGAGGTCACCATGGGAAGGTTGGCAACCCCCATGGAGACCTTGGTCCAGCAGGTCTTGCTGGATTTGCACTTGGCCCAGCACTCCATGTACTCCACACTCTAGGTGACATGGGGATGAGGCACCTGGACTTCCCACCAGGTGCCCATCTCAGTCAGGCCTGGGTTCTCTGTCACTCACAGGGTGGATGAACATCAGCTGGGCACCCCAGCAGCCTCCTTTCAGGATACTCCAAGGGTGCGCAACTATTCACGTCCCCTCTGCCTGTGCCCACACCCAATCCAGCAGCGCAGGTCAGCGAGGGTGCTTCTGCCCCTGAGCAGGAGACTCTTATCAGGCCAGGGCCCTCCAGGCCTTGGGCCACCAGAGGACGTCTGCCAAGATCCTCACAGACATCAGGACATCGCAGTCAGCAGGTTGCCTCCACCTCTGTTGTGGATATCGGGGCTGCATCAAGGTGCAGTGGTAGGGCTAGGAAAGTTAAAACATTTTAATGTCATTGCTGGTTCATGGGTGTATTATCACTGTAAATAAATTACACTTGTTGGAAATCATTCGATGGCTATGTGAATGCTCTGGTCAACTCAAGTTGTTGTGAATGTGAACTTGATAATCCTCTTATCTCGAAGTTTAGACATCCTCCCACTTATTGATAGAGTCCCAATCTGAGATGAACAGTCATGGGACATCAAACTCAGTGCAAATAATCTCCAGAACCTTGTGCATTGTCAGGCAGATGTGTATAAATCTTTATTAGAAGCGTATAATGGAAATGTTTGCAACCTTTATTCCTCAAGGGACAGCAATGAGTGAGGGCAACTCATCAGCAAACAACCTTTAGCGGCATCTGGGTCTCCTCAGTGTTAAAACTGAACCCAAGGCCTGTGCTTTTTAATGAGATACCTGGGCTCTTCCTCATCTCAGTCACAGCAGTGTTTTGACCATTAGATGGTGTCAAAAGTGTCAAGCCTTGCCTGACATTGCTGTCCTTCCTCGATGGGCTTTAAGTTCACAGAGTGAGCACATTAGCAGGGCAGTGCTGACCAAAGCTGAGATCCTGTCCTAGAGAGTCATGTGGCCAAAACACGTAGGTGTTAAACATTAGGGGCTGCTGTCATGGAGCCCACCTTGCCATATGGCTGAGGTCTATTACACTCTGCAATCATGGGAAGCCTGGAATGGCTGTGAAGCTGTGAATCTGGCTATCAGTGTCCAGAGCAAACCACACATAATGATGGCCCTTCCTGTAAAAGGCATCAGTCACCTCCTTCATACATCAATATATTGTGGACTGATAAAATATCCTACAGATTCCCTATTGATCCCTGGAAAGACCAGAGACAAAAACTGAGTGCTGCCGTCACCTTCAAGACTGGCAGGGAAAACCTCCAACCCCATGTGGCATCAGGTCTTCACGAAGATCATGGCATATGTGATGTATGAGGTCTTGTGAAAATCAAAGCCATGCCCGGCACTGCCTCTCATCCATTTGTAAGTAGGATACCCATTGATGATAAACCCTCAGTCTGGCGAGTTGCCTCCGCTGTTTGGGTCTCTCCTCGTCACCCTCCTAATCATACTCTGGCTCCCCTTGGCAGAGTGGTACCTCCTGCTGGAACTGTGTGCGACGGTGCCTCTCCACCCTTCACCTCTTCCATTGAATGAGGACTCCGAGAAGTGCAGTATTGAGACCTGGATCCATTTGTCCTTTTGCCTTCTCTCTGAAATGAAACAACTAAGACAACAATGCTTAAAGGGTGCAGGAAGGGAAGCTCTGACCGAGAAATCTATGGGAATTATTGGACTTCGCGATTTGGGTGCCCTGCTTACATTGTGTCTGATATAACCTTACCCCTGAGACACAGGCACACATTGAGGTGAGCAACATTCCATTCCAGGAGTGTGATATCTGGAGCCCTCTGCAGGGGGATAAGGTGTGAATGAAATGATTAAAACAACGCAGCTCAGTGCTACACTCATTGAAGCACACCATTAAACTTCCAGTAGCTCATGGTCAATGAGTGGATGCTGTTTGACCAGAACTGAATGGCATTCATTGGGAAGCTGTGACTGCCCTTCACTGATGAGATGCCAGATATGATTCAGCCATGCCTCCTTCACTATTGCCTTCATTCTCCAAGGCTGCACTCCTGCCTTATACTCTTGTCAATGTTGATGCTTTGATGTGGAGCTAGTGAGTCCCAGTGTTGTCCAAGCAGACAATTGTGGAGAGTGCAGATCCACCAGAAGGAACCCTTCAGTTATAGGCAATAAAACAAGACTTACTCCAACTTATAAATTAAAAAAAGGTTTTAAAAATAAACTACATTACTCCAACACTTGAGGCCTCACCCTGGACCATTCCAAGCCTCTACAAACCCCAGCAGCTTCTTATTTATACTGAGTCAGCTAGTCAGCTGACCACCACATTGGTTATATAGTTTACTGGGCCAGCTGACCCTTACAGCATGTTACCATTGGTCACACTGCAACAGATCCAATGTTATCTTTGGTTACATTCTAACATAGGGCACTGGGAGCAGGGTATCCCTGCACTCCCCAACCCCGGGTGCAGTACTGGCTGGAGTCAGTCAAAGTGAAGGGTGGATGGGTCCCACAGCACAGCACTACCCATGGAGACAATGTCGGCATGGAACTGGAGGGCACTGCCCCGGCAGTGTGATGTTCCGTGCAACAGGAACTGCACACTGCGATGGTATGTAAGCTAGGTGTGTTGCACTCGTCTTGAAGTCCCGAGCAAACTGAGCCTTGTGCACATCGCTCCTTTTCAAACCGGTTTGAGGGCGGTGTGATTTCCCGCTGGTGCGATGCATGATTGAAAGGCAGGGGGGAGATTCCGATGAGCAGCTGTTTTAATGAGCATTCAAGAGATGCAAGTGAATGCAAATGGCGTACGCGCTACCAGGCAGCAGGCTAACTGAGCTGCCACTGGGAGAATTACTACCTGTTATTATGATGGAGGGTTCCTGAATGTTTCTTTCCCACTAGATTCTCTGCTCCCACCCTTCTATAATTCCCACCGCAGGCGGGATGGGAGAATTCTGCCCTAATATTTGGAAAGTTATTTCAAATTTGTACAAAATATGCTTCATCTGCATTTGATTTCTTCATAATGATGGGAGCAAAATCTACCTTCTTGAAGCACTGCAGCTGATGGAAATTGAAGGGGATCATTTTAACATAACGTCCTATCGGGAAACTGACAGGTTTGGACGCAATGCTGCCTTTTAACCCCCGTCTGATTTTATTCCCTAGTGAAGAACAGTATTGGACCAGGTGTAAGAGTGGCATTTCCTCCTGACCCCATGGGATTGCCTGCCAGCTAATAAGGTTCAAATTACCCATTAGTATCACTCAGGAGACAACATGCTGAGTGACAGTAATGCTGCTTGCAAGAGAAGATAAGGAATAATAAATCTTTTAAACATGTTGGCTACATTTTGAGTATGAATAATTGGTGGTTCATTGCCAAATGTAAGCAATTGCTGGTAGCAGGATAATCAAGGTAGGGTCCGTGGAGAAAGACTAACCATACCACTTTGAAAAGAGTGCAGACAGCCCCTCTTTCTGCATGCAACCAAATGTTTCTCAGAAGGAAAGCAAACGTTTAAAGTTTGTTTATTACTGTCATAAGTAGGCTTACATCAACACTTCAATGAAGTTACTGTGAAAGTCCCCGAGTCACCACGCTGCGGCGCCTGTTTGGGTACACTGAGGGAGAATTTACCATGGCCAATGCACCTAACCAGCTCATCTTTGTACTGTGGAAGGAAACTGGAGCACCCGGAGGGAACCCACGCAGACTCGAGGAGAACGTGCAGACTCCACACAGACAGTAACCCAAGCTGGGAATCGAACCTATTTCTGGTGCTGTGAGGCAGCAGTGCTAACCACTGTGCCACCCTTGGCGACATTAACGTGTTATTTCGATATTGCTATTTTGGTTCAGTTATAAGACCTGATTCTAATATGGGATTTTCTTACGACAATAAGTGGCTTACAGCTTCGGTTAGATGGTTTATTCAGGGATCAGGTGCCCTTTTCTATTTCCAATTAATCTGCCAACTAAAAAGCACCTTTGATATATGCTGACACTGGGAGGTCAAGTCATGAAAAGTTAAATTGCTCCCCATCAATAACGACTCGAATTATTACGCAACCCCATGCAGATTTAGGGACCATGTCAGCCAAAAGATACAGTAGTTTTTTTTTAAAAGAAACTCTATGTATGCTGCAGATCCTTTGCTATGGTGTGGTGCAGGCAAGTGAGTAATAATTGATAATAATTACAGAAGGACGGATGAGCAGTGAGCTGTCGCTGATATACATTATCAGACTGCAGTCTCCACCATGTGGTTGCATCTAGAATTTAATTGTACTGAGGAGAATTTATTCTCCTGTTGGCTAATAACTGTTATGTGAAAACTCCCAGGCAATACCGAAGGAATGACTTTCACAAACTCCCTTTACAAAGCACAACTTCTACTTCTAACATCTTTACTTTGCTACTTTCAAGGTATTTGTAAATCTTTTGCAAATTCTCCAAACAATATTACTGAAAACCCAGATTGTGTTTGGGTAGGATTCTTAGCTCCAGCGTTGTCCATGATTGGCAGAAGGTGAAGAATATTTGTCTTATCTTGTATTATTTGAGTGACTTCTTTCTTTCTGTCAATGATATATTTGGGGTCAAATACAAGTTCACTCAAAGAAAATGGCCCAGCTTGTTTGGACATGTCCACTACAGAATGTATTTTCTGAAGGAGGACCTAAGCCCTTCAATACAAATATAAGTACCTTTTAGATTTTATTTATATATGCGTTTAACTGGCAGTGCATTCTGAATTTGAGGCATTTGGGGTTTATTTCTGTCATCTTCTGCAAAGTATTATTAAAATTGAGTATCCCGTCTAAAGCTAATCAGAGAGAGATGGCAGGCCAGAGCGATGCTTTACAACGAAGTGTCCAAAGATGTGCAGGTTAGGTGGATTGTCCATGCAAAATTGCCCCTTAGTGTCAGGGGGACTAGCTAGGGTAAATGTATAGGGTGTTGGGGATAGGGCCTGGGTGGGGTTGTGGTCAGTGCAGACTCGATGGGCCGAATGGCCTCCTTCTGCACTGTAGGATTCTATGATCTATGATCAACAACAGACTCTTGTATAAAGCATCTGTTCCAGGTTATAATGCAGTTTCAGCACAGCAGGTATAACTGTTGCATTCCTATCTTCTATAGCTCTGATAAAGGGTCATCCAGACTTGAAACATTGGCTCTATACTCTCTACTCAGATGCTGTCTGACTTGCTGAGATCTTCCAACATTTTCTGTTCTTGTTTCAGATTCCAACATCTGCAATAATTTACTTTTATTTTACAGAAGGATAGTTAAGTTGATAACTACTGAAAATCTACAGAGGTATCATCTACTTCAGTTAACCTATTAATTTACTGGTCAGTAAATCTGTTTGATGATTTATAATCTAAGCCATAATAAAGCACTAAAAATAAAGAATTTATTCTGCTACTTTCTGAAGTCCAGGAGACCACACGATGATAAGCGCTATAACCAATAAATAAATTAAAATATTGTCGTTTTTCTGTTTGATCCTTAGGTTGTCCATAAAGGTACCCAGACTGAGCAGGAAAGGGAACATTGTGGGGTCACAGTGTGACACCCCACTCCGCAGAGTGAAACTAGGAAAAGAAACCAAAGTAAATGCAAAAAAAGCAACAGTGCCAGTTTCATAGGAGTTCATACCATGCTACGTAACATAATCCTTAATAAATCAGCTTCATTCTTTTTGTGTCTATTCCAGGCCTAATTTTATAAATGTTATCATTTATATTATGCTTACACTAATGAGAGAAGTAATGACAATGGGGAGTGCAGTGATGTGGATTCTAGTTCAGTGCCAAGCTGATGTGACTAAAACACTCAGATAAAGCCAAAATACTGCGGATGCTGGAATCGGAAACAAAAACAGAAAATGCTGCAAAAACTCAGCAGGTCTTTCAGCGTCTGTGGAGAGAGAATAGAACAAACGGACCGGATTCTCCGACCTCGCTCGCAGGTTCAGTTGCAGTGAGCGGAGATTTGACTGAGCGCCAAATTCTCTGTCCTCGTCTGCAGTGGCAGCGGGGCGTGAACGGCCGGAGAATTCATCCAGTCTCGAAACATTGGCTCTATTCTCATAGAAACCCTACAGTGCAGAAGGAGGCCATTCGGCCCATCGAGTCTGCACCGACCACAATCCCACCCAGGCCCTACCCCCACATATTTACCCGCTAATCCCTCTAACCTACGCATCTCAGGATTCTAAGGGGCAATTTTTAACCTGGCCAATCAACCTAACCCGCATATCTTTGGACTGTGGGAGGAAACCGGAGCACCCGGAGGAAACTCACGCAGACACGAGAAGAATGTGCAAACTCCACACAGGCAGTGACCCGAGCCGGGAATCGAACCCGGGACCCTGGAGCTGTGAAGCAGCAGTGCTAACCACTGCGCTACCGTGCCGCCCACAGTTAATCCGCAGTATTTTGGCTTTATCTGAGGTTTTAGTCACATCAGCTTGGCACTGAACTAGAATCCACATTCTCCTACCACAGCTGCTGTCACACCTGCTGAGATTTTCTAGCATTTTCTGTTATTTTGTGACTAAAACACTTTCATAGAAACATAGGGAATAGGAGCAGAAGGAGGCCATTTGGCCCTTCGAACCTGCTCCGCCATTCATCACGACCATGGCTGATCGTCCAACTCAATACCTAATCCTGCTTTCTCCCCATAACCATTGATCCCATTCGCCCCAAGTGCTATATTCAATTCTTAAATTGCAAGGCCAGCTGACAACTCTGTAGCTAACGGCTTTTGATATAACTGTGGGGCAGTAGGAGTAAGGGCAGTAAATGTTCTTATTTCAGTTAGTGGCCTTTAACTGTACTTAATGGCCAATTAATATATTTCTTTCCTAGGTTCTCTCTAAATTACATCACACAATAATATATCATTATTTCAAGCTCCTATATCTGGGTCTGTTGTTCAAACAATCTTCAAATCTTCTCATCTGTGCCCAGGACTAGCCTGTTGGCTTTCTCTGTCTGTAAACTGTTGCATGTTCTCCCTGGTTTTCCCCTATTTTGTTTGTCCGGACTTTTTTTCACGTCCACATTTTCTCGATTATCTGAGTTTTAACCATCCTCTCGGTCTTTCTGCCTAGCAGTTAGTTTTCTTTTAACCTCGTGGAAGCTGCAACCACCACTACCTCCTCCTTTACAAGTTGAGAAACATAACACATGCTTAAGATATGTTCATTAAACACTGATTTATAATTTTGCAATGTGGCTTTGTTGTTCCACATAGTAACATTTTGGGATGCCTGTTTCACATTTTAAGTATAATTTACATGTTAGTAGTACACGGAGGTGAGGGTAGAATGTGAGTAATAAGAACACCTTTCTTAAAGGAAAAGCATGTTGGACAATAGCAATCTTTATGTTTCCCCCTGCGCTCTCAGTACTGTTGCTACAGTGAGGATAGTTTTACTAGCACATCATGATGGTAAGACTAAAAATTCAGAAATCTGAATCAAGATGTGCTCTCTCCATTTCATCTACCTAAGGTATGCAGGAAATCTTCACCTCCCAAGAAATAACTTTAAATTTTGAAACTATCCAGAACTCAGTTACTTCCTTCAAATACACACAAAAACAGTCCCCCACCTTTGGAACCTGTAATTATTAAGTTAGTTAAAGTTAATTTGTTAGTGTCACAAGTAGGCTTACATTAACACTGCAATGAAGCTACCGTGAAAATCCCCCAGTCGCCACACTCTGACACCTGTTTAGGTACACTGAGGGAGAATTTAGCATGGCCAATGCACCTAATTAGCACGTCTTTCGGACTATGGGAGGAAACCAGAGGAAACCCACGCAGACACGGGTAAAACACGCAGACTCCACACAGACAGTGACCCAAGCCTGGAATCAAACCCGGGTCTCTGGGGCTGCGAGACAGCAGTGCTAACCACTGTGCTGCACAGTACACATTATGGACAAGAAAACTAAAAGCCTGTTCATAGTTTGAAGGGCCGTGGAGACAAGTGTTTTAAATGAAGATTGAGTTTTTATATTTTAATAATATCTAGAAAAGTAATTTGCACGCTTTGATTAGACTGAATTAATAAAGCTGATCAGACTGGATGATTTAAAAAATAATTAGATGGTTAATTGTCCTCTGAAGACTAAAAGTTGGGAATTCGGCTGTCATACGTTCACAGTTAAAGTCATGTGGACTTATTTTTAAATGGAGCATTTTATAGTCAGATTTGTGTTTACTGCAGGATTATAACTGAAGAGTCTCGGTGGATTTTATAACTACTTATATTATCCAGCCGTCAGCCATTCAGTTGCTGCTAATGACAGAATGTGCGGCAAAATTAGAGAGAGCTAGGATGGGTAAACATTGTCACAGAGACTAAGAGAATATAATTGCAGTTTTTGCACTGGGACAGAACATATTCTCCCTTCCCACTCATGATTGCAGCGATTCTGGTTATATCTCAAATTAATATTAACTTTATTTTAAAATATTGACATTGGGGTCAGATTTTTCCTAAAAAAACAACTAAGGGTGCAATTTTCCAGACCCGCTGCGCTGGTTGAGTAATATAGCAGGCTGGGAAATGTAAGTGGGAGGCCAAAAATGGGAATCTCGATCGGCCATTATTTATGACGTGATCAGCCCTGCGCTGCTCCCCGGTGTGAAGCTGATTTAAATATGAATACCCCATTAGCGAGCCCACCAACAATATTGTCCAGGCTTACTTCTGTTCTCACCCTCGCTAGTGAATGTTCCCACCAACAGAAATCACAGCTGATTCCCAGCAATTGGGACGGTCGGGGCCGGCGATGGCCATGGGGCGGAGGAGCATGTCAACCAACCTCCCAGTATACTTGGCATGCCCAATGGCCCCCTGAGCACTCTGCTGCCAGCCTCTCCAGCGGGTTTAGCCCCTTCCCTCCCCCTTTACTGGCGGGAATTACCTGATGGCCTCCGTCTTGTGCTGTAAATTTATTTCACTGCGCTCGCCCAAGCAACGGGCGGGTAAACTTTCTGTTTGTCTGCCCTTTGGGCACTTAGAATTTTCTGGAGAGTTGGGAGATTAATGCCGGTACTCAGGGGAGAGGGAGCCCTAAACACGATGGTGATCCCGGCTTCACAGCGCTTAGGCAACTTTCGCAAGAGTGCCCCGAAACCACAGTGCACTGGGAGACCCCTTCCCTCCCCTATGGATGTCAGGACCCTCCCCCTCATCAGCAGCATATTCCTCCCCCCCCCCCCGCCCCCTTCCCGCCCTGACGAGAGTTGCTGGAATCGGGGCCAGATATGCCCCTCCCATCATGACCCCAGACATGCCTCACCGACATGATCCACCCCTGCATGACCCCTTCCCCCCTTACAGCCCGCTTGCAAAGCCCCTTTGGCATAGTTCCCCTGCATAGCTCCCCCATCATAGCCCCCACTCAGGCCCCACCCCCTTGGCAATGCCCTGGCACACTGACAGTGCCCAACTGGCACTGCTGGGGTGTCTAGTGTGCACTGCTGGGCTGCCAAGTGGGCACTACCCATGGGTGCCACCTGGCCATGCCCCTGACCACCTGAGGGCTCAATGGCCTCCGAGTCCCCAGCATGGCCAGCATGCCGGGTCTCAGCTGCTGGGGACCATTTGTGATTTGTGCCAGCGTGACCCCCCGCCGGAGAGGTGGGAGGATTCTGGGAGGGGGTACGATTGCGTGCCGAACTCGCTAATGAAACTGAAATCTAGTCAGGGCCCAATCCACCAATAGAAAGAGGCCAGCATGATCGCAAACTGTTTGGCATTGGGTGCAAAACCGACTTTTAGGTCTGCATGCCATTCTCCGAGATTGGTGCAATCGGTGCCAGGCCTGGTGAGCTCGGAGAATTGCTCCCTAGATTTCGAATAGCCTTTAAACAATAAAAGAATCAATACAAAGGAATGGGCTATTTTAATTCCCCGTGTGGGAGCGGATCTTTGAATTCAACAAACTCACCTCCAAATCACTGCAAGTGCGTCGGATGGCCAGAGTAACACACACTGGACACGTATATTCGTCATGATAACGTTTACATTGTTGATGAGATCTTGGCTGCAATTGGAAAGTAACACCTTCCGGCATGGGTTTCATGGTATGATGAAACACACAGAGATGCAATTCAGTCTTTCTTGCCTCCCTTTGGAAGAGCCATCCGATCAGTTCCATCCCACCAGCCTCTCCCTGCCTTATAACCCTGCAAAGCTGAACTCCTACTGCTCTCCCAAGCAATGCATTCCAGATCGCAAAATTATTCACCCGATGTCACTTCTGGCTCACTTCTGGCCAATCACATTAAATCTGGGTTCTTTGGTTATCACTCCCTCTGCCCCTGGAAGCAATTTATCCAGATTTGTACATCTCTCCCTCTTCAGCATATTGTGGCAAGGACACTTGACACAGAGTACAACCTGGGGCAAGAGCTTTCTTTAATGTGGGGAGGCTGGTTCCCTGCAGCTAAGACAGGTCATTGACTGATCAGGAAACTCTCCCCCTCATAATGCCTGCCATCAACGTGTTGAAAGGGCTTAAAGCTTGATCGTTAACCCATTTGGCCACATTATTAAAGCACTTTGCAATATCAAATGAGTTCAGGCATTTCTTAACTCCATGTGCTGTGTTGAACACTGGTTTCTGTGATGCTCTGGATCTCAGGAAGATGCCGAGATGGACCAGCCACTTGGCACTACTGGTTGAAGATGATTGCAAATGTTTCTCACTTGTAATGCGCACAATGTGTCAGGCTCCCCATCATTGAGGACGGGGATGTACATGGACCCTCCTTCCTCCATTAGTCGCTTAATGGTCCACCACCAATCATGACAGGATGTGGCAGGGCTGCAGATCTTAGATCTGATCGGTTTGTTGTGGGATCACATGCTGCTTCCGTTGTTTATCAAGGTCAGTCCCATGGCTTGATGCTGGGCTATGAGGTTATAGATTTGGTGGAATACAATTCTTCTGCAGCTGATGGGTCACATGCTTTATGGATGCCCAATTTTGAGCTGCTATCTGTTTTGAATCTATCTCATTTAGCACAGTGGTAGCACTAACATGATGGACAGTGTCCTCAGTGTGCAGATGGGACTTTATCTCCACAAGGATTGTGGAGTGGTTACTCCGACCAATACCGTTATGCGACATGTGGATTGGTGAGAATGAGGTCATGTGGGCTTTTGCCTCATGTTGCTTCTCTCACCACCTGACCCAGTCTGGCTAACATGTCCAGCTCAGTGAGTCATGGTGCTATAGAGCTGCTCCTGGTGATGTTGACCCAAGTCCCCCACCCAGAGTATAATCTCAGCCCTTGCTATTCTCAGTGCTTCTTCCAATTGATGTTCAGTATGGGGGGGGGGGGTACTGGTTCATCAGCTGAGGGAGGGCAGGGGTGGTTATCAGCCAGAGGATTTCTTGCGCATATTTGACCTGATGCCATGAGACTTCATGGGGCCATGAGACAAGGTTAAAGACTCCAAAGACCACTCCCCTGTGGCAGTAAACTGTACCACCACTTCTTTTGACAGAACATACCCAGGAATGGTAATAGAGGAGCCTGGGACATTGGCTGAAAGCTTTGATTATGTGACTATGACTATTTCAGGCTGTTGTGGGTGTCTTCTGTTGGCCCAGTGCTCCAATGGCATGCTTACCCAACCCAATAGCTGCAGCAGGACTGGTGGATGCTGCAGATGGTCTTTAAGGATGCTCCATAGCAGCTGTGGGCCTTGAGCGCCCAGCCTAGGATTGTACCTGTACAGTCTGGGCTGGCTGGCTGATAGGTCATCTCGAGGGCATGAATGGTGTCATCCTGAGAGAGGACAGTAGATTTATGCACCACGGAGCTAATGCCACTCCCCTGGGCTGACGCATTAATGAGTCTAGTAATCTGCTAGAGGATAGATTGCCAGACTGCTATGAAACCATCTAGCCCCTTTGAATACTGGCATCTACAACCATGGTGGCAGAGATATGAACCCACATGGCACCAGCCAGGCTTACGTGGCATCAAGCATGACTTAGTGTGAGTATCCGCAGCGGAACTGAGAAAGTCATGGTTCAGCGGCAGTTCAGACATGGGCTCTCAGACGCTGCTTCATGGTTGCGTCCGTGAATGCTCTGACAGAGTTGGCCATGATTTGCACACTGGAAAGAATGGGTTCCAAGCTCTGCATGAAGCCTGTGCCAAGTTGGAGTCGGAATCCTTTATGCTCCTTAACGGTGATAACAGCTTGTCCGGGTGGCCTGCCAATACACCAAGCAGATCTGTATGCATCCCCATCAGCATTCTCCTGTACACCACCCAATTAATGTTCTCATCTGAGTTCTCTGCAGAAAACCCATGTGTGACCTTGCCCTTGGAGTGAGCTGGTACACATGCTACCCTTTTCCTGTCCCTGCTGTAGCCCATTTGTGCAGTGACTCACTGTGCGCTGATATTTATTACCCTCTGAAGTACCCACAACACCAATGACTGAACTGGTGGCTGTGAGTATCAGATCAAGTGACAATGCTTCTTCATCAGTGGTCCACAGTTGCTTGTGTCCTTTACGGGGGGAGTTGTCCTGGCTGACCAGGTGGCAGACCTTGGGTTTCTGAAAGCAGAAGTGCAGGAGGTACGGGTTAAGATGAAGATAGAGGGTTGAGCTGGAAAGCAGGAGGTCCATGGTCATGGCACTTGCGACTTGCACTTCATTGCCAGATAGCAGAATGAGAATGAAGTGGGATTGGATAAGGTGGGTAAGTCAGGAACATATTGCTATCCTGAATATTCTTGATGACGTTGGATGCAATGACCTCAGTCACTGCTGGCCCTATAATGGGCACAATAAGAAGTCTCACAACACCAGGTTAAAGTCCAACAGGTTTGTTTGGAATCATGAGCTTTCGGAGCGCTGCTCCTTCATCAGGTGAGTGGAGGTAGATTCACAAACATGGCATATATAGGCAAAGACACAACTGCAAGATAATTACAGAATGGAATGTGAAGAATGGTTGGAATGCGAGTCTTTACAGGTAATCAAGTCTTTACAGGTACAGTGTGATTAACTAACTGTCCTGGCTTGAGACAATTCACACCTCTTTATCCTGTGATTATCCCTCTCTCCACTCTTTTCCTTACCTTTTCTCCCCCTTTGCTTCTGTTTTCCCCCCCTTTCTCTCAATTTTACCTCTCTCACACCCATTTCCCTCCATATCTGTCACAGCTTACCGTCTGATTTCAGCTTCTCTGCTGTTTGGCCATTCACATCTTCAATTCTCTCTATGGACTGCCATTAGCAGCCTTTCCCCTTGTTTTTGTGGTCATGACTCATCTTTCATTCCCTCACCGTGCAGTATAAATATCTCCCACTTTCTATGCCTTTTAACTTTGACAAAGGGTCATCTGGACTCGAAATGTCAGTTCTTTCCTCTCCTAACAGATGCTGCCAGACCTACTGAGCTTTTCCAGCATTTTCTCTTTTGGTTTCTGTTGGGCTTTAACCTGGTGTTGTGAGACTTCTCACTGTGCCCACCCCAGTCCAACGCCGGAATCTCCACATCATGGCCCTATAGTGTGAAGCACAATCTTAAAGAAGATGTGCCTGTCGCCTGTCGTTTCTCTTCTGCTCCCTGCAATGTGGAGAGAGAGAAGAACATCAGTGAGTGTGCTGCAATGCGTTTGGGTGATGTGGAAGCTGTGAGGGGTGAATCTGAACACTGTCACTGTTTGAGGGTGAAGTGGAGCATTTGGATATTAGGCTAGAGTTTGATTTGCTGAGAGGTGAGTGGAAGGGCTCTGTTTGTGGTACGATAGGTAGGAAATATCACTCGATTAACTCGCTGCCCAGGGCCTCTCGTGAGGAGATATTGAACTTTTTCAGTACTCAGGGCCAGACTGCAGGAATTGCCCTCCTAGACTCTGTGCTTCTATTCCTCATGGAGGATCCATCTTGAGGATCTCCTGGCTCTCTGTGGAACAGCATCCCGTTCCTCCTCTTGGCCTCCTGCACTTCAGGGGCCCTATTTTGCCATTTTGATTCTAAGTGCTGGGTGAACTTGAAACTGGGAATGTTTCAGATCTGACTTTTAGGTCCGTTCTCAGGCGCCCCCATACGCAGTCTGCATGAAAAAATATCAGCGATTCCGAATCGCACTGCACAAGCCTGTGGGCGGGGCTTAACGCGCCCGAAACCCTGCAGCTCCGATCAGCGCCTCCAACTGCGCATGCACAGAGAAAAAATGAAGCAATACTGCTCTCCCGCCACATCCCTCCCGGGCCGGATAATGCCTCCCCCTTGCCCCCACAGACATTGCCTCACCCCTACAACATTACTGACCCCTTTATCCCCCCCACTCCCCCACCACCCAGACCAATCGTGGGCCCCTCCCCCCCTTCCCCCCCACCGATCCCAGACAGAGTGGCAGTGGACCCCCTTCGGCCCACGATGTTGTGCCGAGTCTTTTCCGAAACCAAGATCAAGCTATCCCACTACCTATCATCCCGGTGTGCTCCATGTGCCTATCCAATAACTGCTTGAAAGTTCCTAAAGTGTCCGACTCCACTATCACTGCAGGCAGTCCATTCCACACCCCAACCACTCTCTGAGTAAAGAACCTTCTTGTACATCCCTCCTATATCTTCCACCATGAACCTTATAGTTATGCCCCCTAGTAACAGCTACATCCACCCGAGGAAATCCCTTTATGTGATTTGAAATGATGGCTGGAATGTTACCGCCCCACCTACCACGGAAATCGGAGTGGGCGAGTGGCGGACAATGCCGTTGACCTCGGGTGGGATTTTATGGTTTCGGGACGAGTCAGGCCGCAAAATCCCACCAGACGTCTCTGTATCATTGATCCAACACAGTGAATCACCAGCCCAGTAACATGACCACTATGCTGCCGTACCCTGTATTTGACTGAACTAATCCTAATGGAGAGAAAATGAAGCATATATTCTGTATTTCAATGACAAAATTATTTCCCATAAAACTGACTAATTAAAACAGACTGTTAATAAATCACAAGTGCTTTTTTAAAGGGATACTTAGAATGGCCTATGGCCTGTTAATTGACTTATCTGCGTCCTCTGCTTAAATGTGGCATCTGATTAATGACTTGGGAATGGCCCATCTTTAACCTTAGCAGGATTTCTTGGGAGGTCCTTTTTAAATCCGCTCTGACTCTGAGCTCCCGCTCATTTTAAATCCACACTGATTCTCACCGTGGAGCATATGTGTGTTTGTTCTAAAATATGCTGAAGGCCCAAAAATGTGACTATAATGTGACTTATTAGAAATGGCACTTTCAAATGTACAAGAATGTTGGTGAGCTTGCGCTGGTTATTTATCTGGGGATTGACCACAGCCTATGACAGTCTATGGAACAAATTACAGTGGCCTTCCCACACTGAAGATTTTACAATGAGATTGTATGTATGACACACCCTTTTGAACAAGGTTACAGTTAATCATATTTATTGCACTTGCAGTGGCTGTACAAATCAAATGTTTCAAAAGCAAAGGTGAGTTGAGGAATCAGCCTACTCTAAGGCATGACAATGGCTAGCCCCTAAATTATGCAGCCTTTAAAAAGCAAGCACATTACTTATTCCTGCTGTAACTTATGGAAACAAACAGATGTTGCATTTATCCAGATAACAAAACTGTGATGCAGAGATCATTGTGGGACCAGGGAGCTACTCATTACCTTGCTGTGTATTTCATACCTGATCAAATAATAAACACAGCTCTAAAGGCAGAATTTCACAGAACCGGTGCGTAGGGATAATTTTACACTCACTGGACAGAATGTGCCTGGCATTGGTTGGTGTCAGTCTGCCTAATATTACTTTATTGACTTCAATAATAAGACTGTGTGTAAAACAAGCCCATAATGCTGGCAGATTCACATGGGTTGGAGTTAACATTGCCCCCATTATTTACAGAATTCCATTCAAGGTGCTGCATTCTTCTGGGCACGAGCAGGCCTTGCGTAGCATCTTCAAATCAATACCAGTTTATTTTTCAAGAAAACGTCTGGAAGGACGGATCTCGAGCTGAGGTGCGAACTGTTGGCCTGGTGCATTGCTGAAGTGTGACTGACAGAATGATGGTGATGGATCTATGTTAGTAAAGTGCTGAACAAACCCCATAACATGAGGTATATGCGGAAGGTGCGCTAGTTTATTGATGGCCTGATTAAAAAGGGAACACCCTGAACAATAAGGAGCTTTCTTTTAAAATCGAGGAACTCTATAACTTTTCTAAATGTCAAATTTATTCATTAATTTCTATTAAGCCTAGTTGTGAAAAAGCAGATCAAGGGAATCTGGAATTTACTCAGAGTAAATGTTATACGTAGACATTTATAAGTAACCCTGAAGTGCATTAAATAGTTAAGAGTTGTGAAGTTTGCAGGGGCTGCTCCCTCCAAGCCTCTTCACCAGGCAGGCTCAAGTGAGGAGAATGATGGAGCAGTTAGTTTGAAGAGCTGCAAATCTAATGCAACAGTGTTTTCTGCCTCTACTCCATAACAGCTGAGGATCAGAATGCAATAAATTTATTCATTCCCCCTACTCGCGAGAATCACACTTTGCCTATATTCTTTCTAAGTGTCGTACGACTGGGTCTGAGAGCTCGCCCAAAAAAATAGGCGCGATTCTCTCCCGTTTCCACGTTCGTTCGGCACTGAAAATATTTTTGGTAAGATTGCACCCCCCTTGTGTTTTGCAGCATAGGTGAAAACACTATACGTTTTCCCTTTCATTAAGTAACCTTACTATGACCTATTGTCATGAATGGAATAAAAAAAGTTGATAGAGCAAAATAGGGGGGTTTAAAAAATAGGAATGCCGAGGTAAAAGGGTTACTCTAAACCAACTAACATAGGGTAAAATAGATTTTCCTAACAATTATGGAAGACAAAACACTGGAGAAGAATAAAATGTACATCAGAAGGTACCTGTCCACTATATAATTTAACTATCTCTGGAAGACCTGATATAGCTTGCTAATACATACCAAAGGGATACCATCTTAATGATGATGCTCCTTACTAGTTACTCTAGTACCATTTTGATGCGCTTTCGGAGTACACCTTTATCTTGGTAAGTAACATTTTGCTGCCGTTCACTGACAGAAATGTCCACATTAGATTCATCTCGGGCTTGGTCATCGACATCACTGAGCTTCTCAAAGCTGATATCGAAATTCTCCGCTATAATAGCTGGGTTATCACTTCCGTAGTCAGAATCCTTGCAGTCTCCACACTGGAGTTCTTCCACTTCAATACTGTCATTATAGCTACCCACACCAATCTGTGTGCTCGTCTGCTGATCCGGTGTTTGATATTTTTTGTTTTGTCTAGTTTTGTCTTCGATTGTTTCACTTGAGGGACGCTCATCGTCCATGGTGTCTATTTGTTCTGCCAATTCCTCTGCAGAAAGCTCATTCGACTCAGCGTAATTGGGGTAGGTGTCACACTGGCAGCTGCATTCAAATTCACTGTAATTTTGGTATGTTTCCTCAGAATAACCTTTGGGAAAGAAATCTAAAGTTATTGGCATTAAAACTGTATCAAAATTAAATTATAATTTTGTTTCAGATATTGAAAGAAGGCGTTTGAAGTGCAACCTGGTTTTGCTCACATCTTGTTTGAAATAGGAGCACGTGTCAATGAATTTATAAACTGAAGCTGTCCGCTAAAGTAAGTTCTGACCGCAGGGAGGTTAAATGATGCCATTTATTGTCTCCTTTTTTGGTGCTACCTTGTATTTTAAGGCCACAAAATAGTGGTCAGGAAGCATGTACACACTGCGACATATTGGTAAAATACACAAGAAGTGTACTTTATCCCCACACCTAAAGCAATATGCAAATACTGGACCTACCACCTGCTTCTGATCACTACGTCAACTTGGATTTGTCAACTCTAAGCATTGGCTGAATAAAAAGATGTCCTCACCACAATTGCCACTGTTCCCACTCCCGGGATCCCCCACTTCCACACCCCAAATTCCTTCCTTCCCCCAAACCATGACAACAAGACCAAGCAGTCTTCCTACCTCATGCCTCCCCACAGCAAACTCCACCTCCCTACCACCCACCCCAACAGCAAACTTGGGTCCCTCTTGGCTCCCTCCCCAGCTCCCCTGATAGCAAATCTCAGATGCCTCGTCCACTTATCCATGGGGCGCTACTTCAACATGTCCCCACATATGATGACTTATGTGTTTGCATCATTTTTAATTCTGGTAGGTGGCTCTTTAAGGATTGTCAGCGTGTGTTATACGGCACCCTCTACGTAATATGGAATTTGAAAAGGCAAATCTAGACTGGGAACTCAAGTTCAATGCCAACTGAAGACCATTGCATTTACCCTAATTGTTGCAAACAAAATCTAACTGTGCTCCAGCCCTTGTGCGGTTACTGTGGGATCAGAAAAGAGGCCCTCTATATTCAATAATAGTGCAAACCTCCCACTGGACTGCTTCAATATACCTACTCTGAATTAGTTTATTGAACATACATTCATTGCTGTACATGCTGTAAGTATTAGAGGTTTTTCTCTACCTTCCCAATCCTCCATGTACGGGGCTTCCTCTGCCTCTTTCTCAGGGCTGATGCCTTCAATGAGTTTCCCCTTTTTAATGACTCTGGTGATTTCCTTCAGATGTCTCAGTAACCTTTCTTCCTGTTCAGTGGTAACATTCGTAATCCTTCAACACACACAAAAAAAAAGGCATCCTGTCAAGATATGATTCAGTCACTTACTGTGAGAACATTACCCGCACCATCCCCAAATACTGTTTCACTTATTCAATACGGATACAGCATTAAAGGAAAAAGCTTAGATAATTGGAGAGGGCGAAGGGTTGGAGATGGAGGGAAGCTGCAAAATGAT
Source organism: Mustelus asterias (assembly GCF_964213995.1). NCBI lineage: Eukaryota > Metazoa > Chordata > Chondrichthyes > Carcharhiniformes > Triakidae > Mustelus > Mustelus asterias. The sequence continues at coordinate 104,715,971 of NC_135809.1, read as the reverse complement.
GGTGGCTCATGGTTAGAATGAGTGAGCTGAGAGATGGTTGTGGCAGAAAGGAGAGGGAGGTGATAACTGCATGGACAGTCTCCATTTTGACACAAAGAAACCCATGAACTCATGATCAAACTCAGTGCTGACGGACCAAGGGAAGAGTGTAGGGGATTATTTTTTAATCACAAAGGGATTGTTGTTGCCCCTTTGGAGAAACCTTGAGCCAAGCAGGATTTGACTTTTTAAAAATATTTATTAGTTCATAGGTCACTGTCTAGGCCAGCATTTCTTTGTCCATCTCTAGTCAATCACTCTTGAGATGATGATGGTGAGGTGTTTTCTTGAACCGCTGCAGTCCGTGTGTTGCATGAACACCCTCAGTGCTGTTAGGAAGGGATTTTGACCCAACAACAGTGAAGGAATGGCGATATAGTTCCGAGTGAGTATGGTGTGTGGCTTGGAGGAGAACTTGGAGGCCTTCTATAACATTAAGAGCATTCAAATGGTTATTGGATAAACATATGGATGATATTGGAATAGTGTAGATTAGAGGGGCTTTAGATTGGTTCCACTGGTCGGCGCAACATCGAGGGCCGAAAGGCCTGTACTGCGCTGTAATGTTCTATGTTATGATGTGGAGATGCCGGCGTTGGACTGGGGTAAACACAGTAAGAAGTTTAACAACACCAGGTTAAAGTCCAACAGGTTTATTTGGTAGCAAAAGCCACACAAGCTTTCGAGGCTCTGAGCCCCTTCTTCAGGTGAGTGGGAATTCTGTTCACAAACAGAACTTATAAGACACAGACTCAATTTACATGAATAATGGTTGGAATGCGAATACTTACAACTAATCCAGTCTTTAAGAAACAAAACAATGGGAGTGGAGAGAGCATCAAGACAGGCTAAAAAGATGTGTATTGTCTCCAGACAAGACAGCCAGTGAAACTCTGCAGGTCCACGCAACTGTGGGAGTTACAAATAGTGTGACATAAATTCTGATTCTAGGATCGCATGATAAAGACTCAGGAGGAAAAAAGCAGAAATATTTATGTGAAATAGTGTGACATAAACCCAATATCCCGGTTGAGGCCGTCCTTGTGTGCGCGGAACCTGGCTATCAGAGGCATTCGGCCTCTGATATTCGGGTAAGCGTTCTCCAAGGCGGCCTTCGCGACACACGACAGTGCAGAGTCGCGGAGCAGAAACTGATAGCCAGGTTCCGCACACACAAGGACGGCCTCAACCGGGATATTGGGTTCATGTCACACTATTTCACATAAATATTTCTGCTTTTTTCCTCCTGAGTCTTTATCATGCGATCCTAGAATCAGAATTTATGTCACACTATTTGTAACTCCCACAGTTGCGTGGACCTGCAGAGTTTCACTGGCTGTCTTGTCTGGAGACAATACACATCTTTTTAGCCTGTCTTGATGCTCTCTCCACTCCCATTGTTTTGTTTCTTAAAGACTGGATTAGTTGTAAGTATTCGCATTCCAACCATTATTCATGTAAATTGAGTCTGTGTCTTATAAGTTCTGTTTGTGAACAGAATTCCCACTCACCTGAAGAAGGGGCTCAGAGCCTCGAAAGCTTGTGTGGCTTTTGCTACCAAATAAACCTGTTGGACTTTAACCTGGTGTTGTTAAACTTCTTACTATGTTCTATGTTCCCAGGCATCTGCTGCCCTTGTTCTTCTTGGTAGTTGAGGTTTGGGAGATGCTGTCAAAAGGAGCATTGGTGAGTTGTTGCAGTGCATCTTGTAGATGCTACATGCTGTAGCCACTATGCATCCGTGATGAAGGGACTGAATGCTGAAGATGGTGGAAGGGATACCAATCAAGTGAACTTACTTATCATAGATAATGTCCAATTTGAGTTTTTGCCATCCAGGCAAGTGGAGTTTATTCCATCCCACTCCTGTCTGTGCCTTTCAGATGGTACAAAGGATTTGGTGAGTCAGGAAGTGAGTTACTTGCTACCAAATTCTCAGCCTCTGACCTGCTCCTGTTGCCACAGTATTTATATGGCTGGTGCAGTTCAGGCTCTGATCAATGGTAACCTCCTGGATGTTGATAGTGGGGGTTTCAGTGGTGGTAATGCTATTGAATGTCAAGGGGAGATGGCTAGTTAGATCCTCTCTTGTTGGAGATGGTCACTGTGAAGAAGAAAGTATGCTAACCCTTGACATGGTCCAATTACATTGAATCATAGAATTGTAGATCCTTATGAAGCAGAAGAAAGTCATTCAGCCAGTTTGCCTGTGTTAGATTCCCCAATGGTCTTACAACTAATCCCATTCCTTTGAGCTTTCCTAACGTTTAAAATAATCTGGTTTCCATCTACTTCTCCATTTAAATTTTCAAAATTATGGATTCTGCTTGCATTGTTGGTTCTGGTAGGGAATTTGAGGAGAGATTGAATAAACTTGGATTGTTCTCCCTGGAAAGACGGAGGCTGAGGGGCAACCTGATAGAAGTTAATATAATTATGAGGAGTATAGTTAGGGTGAACAGTTGGAAGGTTTTTCCCAGGGCAGAAATGACAATTACAAGGGGACACAAGTTCAAAATAAGGGGGGAAAGGTTCAGTGGAGATGTGTGGGGGAGGTTTTTACACAAAGGGTGGTGGGGGCCTGGAATACACTGCCAAGTGAGGTGGTTGAGGCAGATACGTTAACCAGTTGAAGACTTATCTTGATAGGCACATGAACAAATGAGGAAGAGAGAGATATAAGCGGTTGGTTTAGAACAAAGAACAAAGAACAGTACAGCACAGAAAACAGGCCCTTCGGCCCTCCAAGCCTGTGCCGCTCCTTGGTCCAACTAGACCAATCGTTTGTATCCCTCCATTCCCAGGCTGCTCATGTGACTATCCAGGTAAGTCTTAAACAATGTCAGTGTGCCTGCCTCCACCACCCTACTTGGCAGCGCATTCCAGGCCCCCACCACCCTCTGTGTAAAAAACATCCCTCTAATATCTGAGTTATACTTCGCCCCTCTCACCTTGAGCCCGTGACCCTTCGTGATCGTCACTTCTGATCTAGGAAAAAGCTTCCCACCGTTCACCCTATCTATCCCCTTCATAATCTTGTACATCTCTATTAGATCTCCTCTCATTCTCCGTCTTTCCAGGGAGAACAACCCCAGTTTACCCAATCTCTCCTCATAGCTAAGACCCTCCATACCAGGCAACATCCTGGTAAACCTTCTCTGCACTCTCTCTAACGCCTCCACGTCCTTCTGGTGGTGCAGCGACCAGAACTGGATGCAGTACTCCAAATGTGGCCTAACCAGCGTTCTATACAGCTGCATCATCAGACTCCAGCTTTTATACTCTATACCCGTCCTATAAAGGCAAGCATACCATATGCCTTCTTCACCACCTTCTCCACCTGTGTTGCCACCTTCAAGGATTTGTGGGACTTGCACACCTAGGTCCCTCTGTGTTTCTATACTCCTGATGACTCTGCCATTTATTGTATAACTCCTCTCTACATTATTTCTTCCAAAATGCATCACTTCGCATTTATCCGGATTAAACTCCATCTGCCACCTCTCCGCCCAATTTTCCAGCCTATCTATATCCTGCTGTATTGCCCGACAATGCTCTTCGCTATCCGCAAGTCCAGCCATCTTCGTGTCATCCGCAAACTTGCTGATTACACCAGTTATACCTTCTTCCAAATCATTTATATATATCACAAATAGTCTAGATGGGACAACATGATCGGTGCAGGCGTGGAGGGCCGAACGGCCTATTCCTGTGCTGTACTGTTCTTTGTTCTTCCTAACAAGAAAGACTTGCATTTATATAGTGGAAAGTGGAGTTGAGGATTATCATATCAGATCAGTCAGGATGGGCTGAATGGCCTACTTCTGCTCCTATGTGTTATGATTTGTGGGATCGGCACTTGAAGTTTTAAAATAACTCTCACCTTCGTTGTACATGGATGCTTTGTCAAATAGGCTTAAGGCAAATGAGGAGTGTAGGAATCTAATGGTTATTCATCATGTCTTGAGGTTCTGAGGATACAGTTTAGATCACTGTGTTTATAGTAATAAAGTGGTTGAAGAGCATTAATGGACTGTGTAACCAGAGTGTTACAATCGCCATGCAGAAACCCAGAAGAAATAACCAAACTTACTGTCTGAGTCCCCACATGAATAAATTAGCAACAAGATTCCACATTTTGCAACTTTTACTTTAGATTAGTCAGAAACAATGCAAATTAATGAATTAACAGATAAATGATACTTCAAATAAAAAGATAAATTTCACTTTAAACAGTCAATACATCAAGGGCGTGCCTTACGTAGCCACAAGCATTCACATCATTCCTCACACAAATGTGGCACTATGTAGCTACAGACACTGCTTCTCCTCATAAGAATTCCATATTCCTCTTTTTATCTCTATCTGCTTTCTCTTTGTGTTTGAATCTGTGCACTGGTCACCTTCACCCTCCAGCTCCTCTGCTTGTAGCTGTCCTTTGTGTCTGTAGTTTTCCATTGTGTCGTCCAACAAAAAGGTCTCTTTCTTAACTTCCTTCCTATTGAAACTGCTTCCATAATATGCTGTTCTTTATTCACACAGGATAGGTCAGGAGTCCTATCCAACAACAGCTTTCAATTTTTTGTTTCATTGGTATAATGGGTGCTTTTCAAATTGGCAGGCAGTAACTAGTGGGGTGCCACAGGGATTGGTGCTGGGACCCCAGCTATTCACAAAATATATTAATGATTTGGATGAGGGAACAAAATGTAACATCTCAAAGTTTGCAGATGATACGAAGTTGGGTGGGAGGGTGAACTGTGATGATGATGCAGATATCCTTCAGAATGATCTGGACAGGTTGGGTGAGTGGGCAAATCAATGGCAGATGCAGTATAATTTGGATAAATGTGAGGTTATTCACTTTGGAAGCAAAAACAAGGCGGCAGATTATTACCTAAATGGCTGTAAATTCGGAGAGGGGAGTGTGCAGCGGGACCTGGGTGTCCTGGTGCACCAGTCACTGAAGGTAAGCTTACAGGTGCAGCAGGCAGTTAAGAAGGCAAATGGTATGTTGGCCTTCATTGCGAAAGATTTCGAATACAGGAGCAGGGATGTGTTGTTGCAATTATACCTTGGTGAGGCCACATCTAGAATATTGTGTGCATTTTGGTCTCCTTTCTGAGAAAGGATGTTCTTTCTCTCAAGGGAGTGTAGCGAAGGTTTACCAGGCTGATTCTGGGGATGGCGGGACTGATGTATGAGGAGAGATTGACTAGGTTAGGATTGTTTTCACTGGAGTTCAGATGAATGAGGGGAGATCTCATAGAGACTTATAAAATTCTAACAGGACTAGACAAGGGTAGACGCAGGGAGGATGTTCCCAATGGTGGGGGAGTCCAGAACCAGGGGTCACAGTCTGAGGATTCAGGGTAAACCATTTAGGACAGAGGCAAGGAGACATTTCTTCACCCGAAGAGTGGTGAGGCTGTGGAATTCATTACCACAGGAAGTAATTGATGGCAAAACATTGAATGTATTCAAGAGGAGGCGAGATATAGCACTTGGGGAAATGGGATCAAAGGTTATAGGGAAAAAGCAGGATTAGGCTATTGAATTGGACGATCAGCCCTGATTGTAATGAATGGCGGAGGAGGCTCGAAGGGCCAAATGGCCACCTCCTGCTCCTATCTTCTATGTTTCTATGTTTCTATTATAATCAGCAATGCACACTTCTACAAATTTGCTCTTCCTCTCGTCACAATGATGGTGTAGCTTTCCCCATAATTCCTTTTTAACAAACCAACCAACACCCTGGTTCATGGTTTGGTTACTTCTGGGAAAACACCCAGCTCTTTTGGGTCACTGAGCTTTATGTACAGCTTTAGACTTTTTTAACCAGTTTGCACAGTAACTCCAAGAGCTCTTATCTCCTTTCCTCCTAAGAGTAAGTTGCGGCTTTGTCTCACAAGAATCTTGTGTTCCTCTTTTTATCTCTGTTTGCTTTCTCTTTGTGTCTGCACCTGAGAAAGGATGTTCTTTCTCTCAAGGGAGTGTAGCGAAGGTTTACCAGGCTGATTCTGGGGATGGCGGGACTGATGTATGAGGAGAGATTGACTAGGTTAGGATTGTTTTCACTGGAGTTCAGATGAATGAGGGGAGATCTCATAGAGACTTATAAAATTCTAACAGGACTAGACAAGGGTAGACGCAGGGAGGATGTTCCCAATGGTGGGGGAGTCCAGAACCAGGGGTCACCTTCACCCTCCAGCTCCTCTGCTTGTAGCTCTCTTTTGTGTCTGTAGTTTCCCATTGTGTCTTCCAGCAAAAAAGGTCGCTTTCCTAACTTCCTTCCTGTTGATGCTGCTTCCGGGTCAAGGGTCACCAAATTCTTATTATCCATGAAAATTACAATTGAACCCTTTACAGTTGGTGCAAGTTCTTAAGGGTCCTTTTTATATATTCTTAAAAACAATTTTAGATTCCACAGACATTTCAAAGAAATGACAAATTTTCCTACTGTACTGCTTCTGGGTCAAAGGTCGTCACAATGATAACAAATGATTAGAAGAGAAAGAGATGGGCTAAGTTCATTCTCCTGTCTCCATTTTGATATCATAGAATCCTTACAGTACAGAAGGAGACCATTCGGCCCATCGAGTCTGTATCGACCACAATCCCACCCAGGCCCTATTCTCGTAACCCCACACATTTACCCTGCTAGTCCCCCTGACACTAAGGGTTAATTTAGCATGGCCAATCAACCTAACCCACACATCTTTGGACTGTGGGAGGAAACCCAAGCACCCGGAGAAAACCCACGCAGACACAGTGAGAACGTGCAAACTCCACACAGTCACCCGAGGCCGGAATTGAACCTGAGACCCTGGCACTGTGAGGCAGCAATGCTAACCACTATGCCACCATGCCACCCCTTGTGCCACCATGCCACCCGTATATATATATATTATATATATATATATTCAATGTTGCATTGTATGTCTTTTGATCTTTTAATACATTGTGATTTAGTGGTAGTATGCATGGAATATGCAGATCAAAGGTGGAATTGAGAAGTGAGTTTTGAATATACTGTATTCAAATGGGTTTGTTGTGATGTATCCAAGTTCTTATAATGAATAAGGAACTCAATAATAAATTGAGTAATCATACAGGAATTTTACGGTACGATTTGCCTGAGTACCCCATGTTGGATGTGTAAAGCCCTGATTCTGTGGTTGTTGCAAATGATAACACTAAACTGTGGTGTTTAGAGTTACAAAAACTATATAGAACTGAAATGCAGTCTCAACATTGGACAGCTCCAGACTGTTGCATGTCGGCCTATAGTACGGACAGAGGAATCAATGCACTGAAAATGCCACAAATTCTTGGCCAATGTTGCAACATCTATGGAGATAGAAAAGCAGAGTTCCTATTATAGGTCAAGAACATCTCATCAGAACTGAAAGGTCGTAACTTGAGATGGTAATTCTGTTTCTCTCTGCGCAGAAGCTGCCTGACTTGTTGAGTACAGCCAGCATTTCTTCTCTTTATTTCAGACCTCCAGCACCCCCAGTCATTGCTCATGTGTTTAGTGGAATTGCTCTGTGCATTTCAAAAGTATTGTGGCTATATCAAAAATGTAGGATCGAGGCTCCTGGAGAAAGGCTGCACATGTACAATTTCAGTGATTTTGCTTCTTTCCTGCTCCTGTCCAACTTTTGAATGGACTTGCCTTGCATACCTTGATCTTTCTCTACACCCTAACTATGACTAACACTATATTCTGCACTCTCTCGTTTCCTTCTCTATGAACGGTATGTTTTGTCTGTATAGCGCGCAAGAAACAATACTTTTCATTGTATGCTAATACATGTGACAATAATAAATCAAATCAAATCAAATCAGTTCAATTCAAATCAAATCAAAGTCTTTCGGTGGGAACCAGGCCTGCACAATGTGCAGAAGAAAATAAGTGAAATGAGGTGAAACTACAAGGATCAAGTAACCTGAACCTGAATACTATTCCAGAGAAGATGTCCCAAGAAGCAGGACATGGGTGGGGAACAAGGAGAAGGTCCCAAATCAAGGAGGCCTCAAACCAGGGAGTGGGATAGAAAGGGATCCCAGAAGAAAATCCCAGGCACGGATAACGAAAGGAGTATAAACGATGGGAGCAGAGAAAAAAGCTCCAAGTTAAAGAGAGAGCTGTGGGAAGAAGACTGGAAGCGAAGAAGATCCGAGGAGGCGGCCAAAGGTTGGTGATTCTATACTGCGGGTTGTAAGAGCAATGGTAGCCTTTTGCAGTAGTGGTGCTCCTGAAGAATTATAGGCATGCTTGGAAGGTGAAGCGTGAGAGTACTTGGACATCAAGGGAAAATAATCTTGAAAGGCGAGATTGAAATCCTAGAGGTGGATTCTCATTGAAGCCATACAAGTGAGCATGACATTTGGAAAACATTCCCAGGCGAGTTCTTTAAATGTGCAAAATTGGAAATCCTCTTAAGATAGACAGAGTTTCAATGAGACCAGGTGACTCAGTGTGACAAGTGTCTGGCTGGGTTGTTGAGAAATCCATAGAATCATAGAATCTGATCACTTCTGTCATGTACCTTTAGTGCGGTGTGTCTGATGACAGTTCCCCAGTTGGTTCACATGTAATGCATACTTACCCTGAATATTAGAGTGTGAGATAGATGCGGTTAATTGTTATATCTTTCTGAATTTCTGTGTGTATTTAAAGATATAGCTGGAGTGGAGGAATTGTTTCTTGTGTTTATATTGAAATCTTTCCACTCTTTTGCCTTGTGTAATATTGTTAACTTCGTTTGTTTAATAAATGTTTAATTCTTTGTGTTAAAAGTTCATCAGCAGATTCCTGTGAATTTGTTCAGTAACTTACCTTCACAGTTTCTAAAAAAAATAAAAGTTAGGATCTCTCAGGCCAGGTGTCACTCTGAGACCGACTTGTCCAATAGTAATATCAACTGGGAGCGTAACACCATTGCACACCACTAGAGGACATTATATGCAAGACTTAATAATGCAAATATTCTGCAAACTGTATGAATAGATCAGTAGAGGGCACTCGAAATAGAACTCTTATTTATTAGTTTCATTTTATGGATCGTCCAGCATTACTTAAAATAAATTCATCTGTCAAATTATTTTTGATAATGTTCCTCTGAAACACCTTGGGATATTTACTGTGTTAAAGAAGTCATTGTTGTTTTGAATTTTATAGTGCTAATTGCTTGCTTTTCATTTTCAGATATTCTAATGAATGAGTATTCTTTCCTGCTACTATCTTGATTGGTGGGTTTGATAAGGAACACCTTCTCCTTCCTCGTGAGGCGTTGGCAGCAGTCACCTCGGTCGGTGGCACTCCAGATGCTGCACAGCTGGTGACCTTCTGATAGGCCTAGCAGCTCAGACAGGCAATCCAACATCAGCGGTAAGATTGTCGCTGTGGTCCTAGTGCCCGCTCATGCGACCATGTGACCCTCACTGAGCCCCAACATCAGGACTTTGTTGCAGCAGTCTCAGCCGTAGGCCAGGGTGTTCAGCTGCCCCCTCCCCACCCCACAGCCATTGGCTGCTGACAGGATTTTCCAGTCCTGCCGAAGTCAATGGTCATTTACGTTGCTCGCCAGTCATCCAGTCATGTCACTGAAGAACCTGCCATGGAGGGGTGGTGGTTGGGGGGGGGGGGGGTGTCACCGCTTTCTAAATGCTCAGTTATTACATCCTTAATAATTGACTCCAGCATTTTCCCCACCACCGATGTCAGGCTAACCGGTCTATAATTCCCCGTTTCCTCTCCCCCTCCTTTTTCAAAAAGTGGGGTTACATGAGCTACCCTCCAATCCATTGGAACTCTTCCACAGTCTGCAGAATGCTGGAAAGATCCTGCCATATGGAATGGGCCTGAAAATACCAGCTTGTTATTATAAGCATTAATGTATATCCCTTGATAAATCTATAGTGGTAACTTTGTGCAGATTTATTAATACTGCTGAAAATGGCCTTATCACAAAAAGGCATTTTTATTAAGTCTAGTCCACCATTTTGGTTGTCATCTTCCAAAATTGTGTAGATTCTGAAGCAGCCCCAGCAGACTGGAGGATGGCAAACGTAACCCTGGTATTTAACAAAAGGAGGGAAGGAGAAAACAGGGAATTATAGACTTGTTAGCCTAACATCAGTAGTCGGGAAAATGCTGGAGTCTTCAATTTTCTCTTGGCCACTAAACATAAATACTCCCAGCTTCCTTCTACTCTAACCTCTACTTTCTCCCCATCTCCCTTCCCTTTTTCTCCATGTTCATCACTGGAGTCTTGCCTCTTGCTTATTGAATCCCTAATCGACCTAAACTCCTGCTCACCCAACATCCTGTCCTGGCTGACACTGAGAATTGTTCCCTCTCCCTTTGCTTCCCTCTTCCTTTCAAAATCAGCTTCCTCATCCCACCATTATAAAGAAAGCCCTTTGACTCCTCTGTCCTCACTATCACCTCAGTGATAACCTCTGATTCCATTCCTAAGGTGCATGAACACATTTTCATCTCCCAGTTCCATGGCCATCTCTCATCATATCATAGAATCATAGAATCACACAGCGCAGAAGAGGCCCTTTGGCCCATCGAGTCTGCACCGACACGCGAGAAACACCTGAACTCCCACCTAATCCCATCTACCACCAGAATGTTATGACATCCCCACATATCTGAATGGCTTCAAACCAGCTTTTATGGCCTCTCACAGCACTAAAGCCTCCTGGCCAAAATCAGGCAAAGTGTAACTGTGACCAAGTTGCATCTTTTCTCCTCATTCTTCCTGACTTATTTAAAGTCTACAACATGGTTGAGCACACTACAGCCTCCATTATCCTGCTTCATGGGAGAACTTTGCTCAGTTCCACATAACCAAAGTCTCTCCAATAATAGCTTCTATTCCTATCTTGCACCATCACTTCTCAATGTCAACCATTGATCCATTCATGGCTTCTCTTCTTCATCTACTTGGCACTCCTTGACTATATTATCTGCAGATATGAGGTTTTTACTTCTCCACCAAAGCTGATGAAATCCAGTTTCACCATGTCACCATCTTTCTCAATCACTCAACTATAACTCAAATATCAGATTAATTTCAATTTCCTCCAGATAAACATTAAAAAGGCCAAAACCATAGTAATTTTCCCACATAACAGACACCACTCCCATTCTCATTTCCTATTCTGCACCAAATCTTGCTTATCCTTATACTATCCTTACTGATCTACCACAAAATACCAATGCTTGAGACTTAAAGTTGTCCTTCCTTTAAATCCCTCCCTATCTCCATAACCTCTGAAGGCCCTACAAACTTACCCCCTCCCCGCCAAAAAAAATCTTAGTTCCTCTAACTCTGGAATATTATGCCCTCCCTTCATTCCATCATTGTCAGCTATCTCTTCAGCCTCTTGGGTCCCACTCTGAAATGTCCTCCACAAAGTCCTCTCCCTTTCCTCATTTACTCTCCGTCCTTACAGCTCATTTCTTAGATGAGATTTCCTTTGTTGGCTCAGTGTACATTTTCATAATACCTCAGTGAAGTACTTTGGGATGTTATCCATGTCAAAAATGCTTTATAGATGTACATTGTAGACACACACTCTCATATTCTTGTCTTCAGATAGTGAAGGATAAGTACTGTATCAACATATAAACTGAAGTTCAAGTGTATTAACAATGAATAGGAGACAATGGGAAATCAGCACAGGAGATTTCTCATAGGATCCCGACAGTGCAGAAGGAGGCCATTTGGCCCATCGAGCCTGCACCGATGACAATCCCACCCAGGCACCCTCCCTGTAACCCTACATATCCACTCCACTAATTCCCCAACACAAAGGGGCAATTCAGCATGACCAATCAATCTAACCTGCACATCTTTGGACTGTGGGAGGAAATCGGAGCTCCCGGGGGAAACCCACGTAGACACGAGGAGAATGTGCAAACTCCACACAGACAGTCACCCAAGGCCACAATTGGGCTCGGGTCCCTGGCACTGTGAGGCAGCAGGGCTAACCATTCTGCCACCTGTCTGATTAACGGGTAAATACGAGGCGTTATGGGGCTAGGACCTGGACGGGATAGTTGTCAAGGCAGGCTTGATGGACCGAATGGCCTCCTTCTAAAATTAAAGTTTATTTATTTATTTGTTAGTCACAAGTAGGCTTACATTAACATTGCAATGAAGTTACTATGAAAATCTGCACTGTTGGGATTCTAGATTCCTCTTAACTACAGAACGTTTAACTGCATTTCCTTAGATATAAAACATAATTAAAGTCGCATTATATTAACTGTTTTACGAATACTAAACATGGACAAGTATCTGTAACAATAAAATTGTATGTAATGTTTCATGTAACTTCTATGAATGTTTTATCCTCTATCTCAATGAATAGTGAAGAACTGGGAACATAATTCCTTTGAAGTTCAAAACTGGAATAAAGGAGGTCAAAAGATGTACTCTATAATTGAACAAAGTTTATCTGAATTCTGCCCTGATCAGATCTACAAGCTCATTTTCTTCAATTGGGTTATTTCCAGGACAATTTCAATCAAAATGTATCTGCAAAGGATTAATGCCTTTGAAGTGACACTTTGAATATCAGACAGTGATGCGTATCTTCTTCATCCTGTATGGAGCCAGTTAGAATGGGAACACATGCAATTGGGAGGTTTCTCCCAACATGAAGTAACCATCTCGCATAAAACAGCTTTTAAGGATGGAATTTTCCCAGGCAGATGAAGGTGGGTTTGGGAGCGGATGGAGCAGCAACATTGTAAATAATGGCAATGGATCGGGATCCTGATGTGATCCCACACCATCCAGATGTTCCCAGAGGTTCACTGGAAATGCAGTGGGGAACGTCCGTGGTCAAGGCTGGAAACCATTGAAGCACTTAAGGGAATCTAAGGACCAAATCAGTCCTCTTTCCCAATGGCACAGGATTTCCACATTGTGACTGCAACCTGGCAGTTTGGAGAAGGCAAGTGTGCAGCTGGAAGGAATTTCTCAGCGTAAGTAACAAGCTCCAGTCACACTGAGGAGTTCCAGCCATGACCAGGTGAGATGTTATTGGATATGGTCAGAAAGTGCTACAGAAGGTGCTGTCACTGCTTGACAGGTGATTTCCAACTGTTGGGAAGGTGTTTCTCCATCTAGCACTTCACCCACCTTCAGTTGCCCTTCCCTGCTCCCAACTTTCAGAGTAAGAAGTCTCACAACACCAGGTTAAAGTCCAACAGGTTTATTTGGAATCACAAGCTTTTAGAGCACTGCTCCTTCATCAGATGTGTGATCAAACTCACCTAATGAAGGAGCAGCGCTCCAAAAGCTCGTGATGTTAAATGAACCTGTTGGACTTTAACCTGGTGTTGTGAGTCTTTTTACTGCACCCACCCCAGTCCAACGCTGGCATCTCCACATCAAAACTTTCAGAGTGGCACAGGAGGGGCTTTTGCAGATCAAACCCGTTGACCTCTGCTTATAGCAGGGAGCCCGCCACCACTAACTGCTCCACCGGCAGCAGGAGTAACACTAGCAGCAGCTAGTCTGCTCAGTAGGCAGATGCTGCTCCATAGGGTGGAAGGGATGGCCACTGAGATTCAGCTAGAAGGTGGACCCCTGACACAGTCTATAAGCACAGCTCTCTCCACGTGTCCGAGTGTCAGTGTGTCGGGAGGCTCAGGTTCTCACAGCAGCCCTATTGCAGACATCTGCAGCTTTGCGCAACAAGACGAGGTGAGCACATGTTGTCAGTGGCTGACAAGGTGCCAGTTACTGGAGATTTACTGTGTCTCTGCCTCTCGCCAAACTGTGTGCTCCTTTCTCCTTTAAGAACAGAAAGCAGGCAACTGTGAGAACTGGTAATGCTTGTGTGCAGAGGACAATGGGCGCCACCTGTAAAGGGCAATAGATCCAGGGTAAGTATATGTTAACTGGTGAGATGGGGATATGAGGTTGAAAGTTTTAACTTTATTTATTAGGGTCACAAGTAGGCTTACATTAACACTGCAATGAAGTTATTGTGAAAATCCCCTAGTTGCCGCACTCCGGTGCCTGTTCGGGTACACTGAGGGAAAATTTAGCCTGGCCAATGCACCTAATCAGCACGTCGTTCAGACTGTAGGAGGAAACCGGAGCATCCAGAGGAAACACATGCAGACACGAGGAGAACATGCAGACTCCAAACAGACAGTGACCCAAGCCGGGAATCGAACCTGGGTTCCTGGAGCTATGAGGCAGCAGTGCTAACCACTGTGCCACCACCAACAGGTGCTTGGATAGGGAGAAATAAGTGGAGCTGCAAAGTGGACCCTGAGGCATACTGAGCAGGAGGATGCTGGGAAAATCAGAATATGGGGCCTGGCACACCTGAAAGGTGCCACTCACTTTCCCCACCTTGCCAAGTCTTCCTGGTGCACTGTCTCCAGACTGGAGGAACCACACTACTACTGTTGACTTCCTCCTGCTTCCTCCATCCATTCCTGCTTGGTTGGCGAGATTTTCCTTTTTCTCCTGTCCTAGGGAGAGCCCAGCCCACTGGAGCCCCTCACATCCCTCAGCTGAAGCCCTTGGTAAGAGTGAGGACATTTGACCGTGACCTGAAAAATCCAACTGCTGCTGAGCTTTTCGAAAACATGCCCTGGTCTTTTTAAGAAGTCTCACAACACTTCTTACTGTGCTTACCCCAGTCCAATGCCGGCATCTCCACATCTGGTCTCTTTAAACAGAAATCGTTCCTCTAACACAATTGCCTGACCTTCCTGATTGTTTGAGGAGCTTCTTCGCTCTCTTGCGCTGGCAATGAGTAACCAAAAGGCCGGCTAATCCGAAGGCTGGACTTGCCATCCAACAAATGTCCCACTGTTGGTCCAGAAACTAAAGCGGTAAGATTCCAGCCGTGTACTTCTTGGACTATAACAAATCAATCACATTAACAAGTGGAAATGAAAGCATAAAAGAATTGTATTGCGTGGGCTTTATTGACTGGATTTGCTATATTTCAGACACCCCTTGATTAAGGATTAGAAGCCTAGTATTTCAAAATGTATTTGAAAATCTTGTGAGCAACCACTGTATTTAAGCAAACACACGTACAGTACTTTAAAATGACAAGCAATGTTTGAATTGTTATGAAAAGACTACTTGAAGCATATTAAGTTATTATTTCTTACTTGTCTGATTCACCTCCCATTTTCAATACTAATTTCTCCATGGCCACTTCAGTCTCCTTCAGTTTTTCTTGAAGCTGAACCAGCTCGTAATCAGCTGCAAAACACATATCAAGCGAGTCTGTCATTCCTAGCAGATCTGGTTAAACTTGCACTACCCAAAACAGTATAAATGGGACTCCAAATGGGATATACGTGCAGTTTTGCTGCCAGCAGCTACAATGCAAAATGTTGCACCTCCATTGATGACTTTGCTCCTAAATAAACCCTGGACACACTGGTATTGGCTTATATTAGATTACATTTGGTACCCTTACCATTTGCTTCTTTGACTAATCCAGGTCTAAAATCAGAATTAAATGAGTACTCTAAGATTGATAAGAGCATCTCTGCTATTGGCGATCTAATGATGGCTGGTTACGCTGAATTTATAGATGAACTATAAACAAAGATGTATCTTAATGTACGTAACAAATCAAACAGAAAATGTGATCAGTAATTGATTCTGTCCAGTTCATGGTAGAAAACTGTGCCTCAAGTTGATTGATGCCAAGAATGTTGAGCAATATATACATACTAATTTTCCGCTTCAAGTTCCCAGGTCTGGTGCCTCTACATTTCTTCCTTACTTTAGGACTAAAGGTGTTACCTTTGGATGAGATCTGAAAGATACAAAAAATATCAGTTCATGGAAATGTGGAACTTTGAAATATTAAATGTCCTTTATCCACAAGAATACAAATGTTTTTGCTCATGTAGTGTCACAATGATGTGACATTACCTAGCAGCTTTTCACTTTTTCCCTAAGTAACACTCTTCATGGGATCTTCACAGAATGTGCAGTCTAGAGAGGACATTTTAGGCCTGAACTTCCAAAGAATGCCAATCAGAGTCAGATTGCCATTCCAGTCCTACTTCCCTACCTCAAACTTCAGCCGACCCTGTCTTGCCCAACCTTCCGACTCAGACTGGGCGAGAACTGTGTAGAAATCAAAGCTTGTCTCTGAGCTTAGAATCAAACAGTGCAAAAGAGGCCCTTCAGCCCATTGAGTCTGCACCAACACATTAGAAACACCTGAACTCCCACCTAGTCCCATTGCTCTGAATGTTATGATGTGTCAAATACTCATCCAGGTACTCTTTAAAGGATATGAGGCAACCTGCCCCTATCATCTGTGGGACTACCATTGGGCAGCACGGTAGTACAGTGGTTAGCACTGCTGCTTCACAGCTCCAGGGACCTGGGTTCGATTCCCGGCTCGGGTCACTGTCTGTGTGGAGTTTGCACATTCTCCTCGTGTCTGCGTGGGTTTCCTCCGGGTGCTCCGGTTTCCTCCCACAGTCCAAAGACGTGCGGGTTAGGTTGATTGGTCATGCTAAAATTGCCCCTTGGTGTCCTGAGATGCGTAGGTTAGAGGGATTAGTGGGTAAAATATGTCGGGATATGGGGGTAGGGCCTGGGTGGGATTGTGGTCGGTGTAGACTCGATAGGCCGAATGGCCTCTTTCTGCACTGTAGGGTTTCTATGATTCTATGATTCCAAAGATGTGCGGGTTAGGTTGATTGGCCATGCTAAGAATTGCCCTTAGTGTCCTGAGATGCGTAGGTTAGAGGGATTAGTGGGTAAATATGTAGGGATATGAGAGTAGGGCCTGGGTGGGATTGTGGTCGGTGCAGACTCGAACCGTTCTGTACTGTAGGATTTCTATGATTTCATCCTCCAGGGCAGTACATTCCAGACCGTCACCACCCTCTGGGTAAAGAGGTATTTCCTCACATCCCCCCGAATCTCTTGCCCCTCAACTTGAACTTATGTCTCCTCATGACTGACCCTTCAACTGAGGGGAATAGCTGCTGCTTATCCACACTGTTCTTGTCCCTCATAATCTTGTACACCTCGATCAGGCCGCCCCTCAGGCTCTCTGCTCCAACGAAAACAACCCAAGTCTATCCAAACTCTCTTCATAACTTAAATGCTTGAATCGTTTGAATTATCAGCAGCTTCTCCACTATATACAAACAATTTTAGTGTAGCCAATTTACTGTCTCATTTCAATGTCCTTTTGCACTTGTAATTCCTTCTCAGGCTTTTTCCTCTGGAATTCTCTCCATCTCTCTTATTCCCAGAAATATCTCTCTCCTTTCCTGCAATTCTCTCTTTCACGTTCCTCTTTTCTCGCCTGAAACTCGAACTCAAGCCTCTGCAATTTTAGACAAATGTTTGCTTAGGCCACCTGGTTTGTTTTGGATTCCATATCTTTTGCCTGTTCCAGTCCTGGGGTGAGGGAGAAATGTTCAGTTGCCATTTCCAGCACCATTTCTTGTTGCTTATTTCCTCACATTAAGTTGCAACTGGTCAGCTGCTGCTTTGAGCTGCTCAAAGATCAAGGTTGCTAACTTATGCCAAGTTAAATTATTCTGTTCTACGAATGATTTCACATTACGGCCAGCCATTCTCCTGTTTCATGTTACTATACATGAAGCCTGCTGCTATACTCCTCTTTTCTTAAGTAAACAATTTCAGCTTTTGAACTTTTCCCTTCTTGCTTCCAATTTATTCTTTTAATGTCAGATTCATCCCATTTACTCCAATTAGTTCAGATTCTGGATGCAGCTCCCAATTCTTTAATGGAGAGGAATGAACAGGAATTGAAACCTCAATTCCCTCCCCTTAGTGTCCAAAATCAGTATATTTTTGAAAAAGAAGATATGTGTTTCTTAACCCCTAAGTGTGTGGTCAATTTGAATAACCAGTAGCATGCTTTTGTCAGGTTTAAATAAAGACAATTACTTAGATTTGCTACCGTATTCACTCAGCACTTGCACATAAACTCAAGAAAGATACAGTTCAAGAGAATAGTGTGCTTTTATAAGTCTTAAACAAAAGAACAGCTTGTAATTCACTTGTTTCACTCGTCTTGGCAAAAAGCATTGCGGGTGCTAGTGAAGAAGGTCTTTTCATTCCTGAGGAGTAGTCTACGTGAATTCAATATTTGAAGTGATTTATCAGGATTATTGCAGGATTCCCGCGAACATATGGATTTTCATCAAATCACAAAGTTAGGTACTCATGGTCTGCTGACGAGGTGGTCAGTTTTCTGTACTGGTGGACTTGAAAAGGAACATACTTTGAGACCTTACAATACTGCAGTCCCCGGTCGTAAGGCATAGATGTTGCTGCCTTTGCAGCAACTGCTGTCACAGAATCTGCAGATAATGCATCGGACTTATTGCCATCCAAGAACCCATCGAACCAGAATGGACACAAGTTATTCTCGATCCTATGGGACTGTCTAAAAGACCTGGGATGACCAGTTACAGTTAATAGAAAGAGGCTTGAGAACTTAGAACTATTTTCACTAGATCTGAGAAGGTTAAGAGGTCTTATGATAGGCTGTAATAAGACAACAAGTGATCAATTGTCTGTGAGACAATAATAAGACAGTACAATATTAAGATAAGCAGAAGATAATTAAAAGGGGCTTAGAAGAAGTATTGTTATTGCTGGGTCCCTGGGACATGCAGAGGAATCCAGAACTTCATTCTTTTGATGGTTTAAAAGAAAATGAATTTCTGCTGAACCAAAAGTGATGGCTGCTACAAGTCACATGATCACAGGGTTGGCTCTATGTTCGGGGAGATACCATCAGGAGTTACAGGAACAAAAAAATTGTTTTCACAGATGGTGAAATCTCTCACCTCATTACACAGACTCCTTGCAATCACGGAACCAGGAAACTTGCACATCAAAACTCATTATGCTTGTAGCGCTGTCAACAGGCTTATCTCACACCTGGGACTTTACAGGTCCATTTCAAAAGGGGACCAAGGGACATCATTTTAATCTCACCCTTATAGTGGAGTAAGAAGGTGGAATTCTCCGGCCGTGCTGGTCTAAAAGCCGGAAATTCCCGCCGGACTGTCAATAGGGTTTCACATTGTCTGCAACCCGCCTGCTAAAATTCCAGTGGCGGGTGGGATGGGAGAATTCTAACCAGAAGGTCTGCCTAAACAATGGCTTGCTGACACCAAACCCTCAATATGGATGGTAACTCTTTCAACAGCTAATGACTGGGCCATTTACAGTCCTGAAATCAAAGTCAGTTCCAGACACTGGATAAACACTGTTAGAGGGATTAGCGGGTAAATATATGTGGGGATAGGGCCTGGGTGGGATTGTGGTCGGTGCGGACTTGATGGGCCGAATGGCCTCCTTCTGCACTGTAGGTTTCTATGATTCTATGAAACATCCTTTTTGAAGTCATTGTGGAAAAAGAAGGGCAAGTGACTTGAACAGCCATTTTGAAATCTCTGTATGCATTCCAGCATTGAGAAATCCTCAGTCTGCTGTTTCAACGGCAACTGAAAAGGGCTCCAGCTGCTGGGCTGAGCAAGCAGTGGGTACCATTCCTCAACTCGTCCAGGCCTGTCTCTGCTGGAAGATTTCCAAACATTTATTTGCAGAACTGAACCAGTCTCTGTGTACCCATTTCATCTACAGTATCCACGCCAACTGCAAGGTGAACATTACAACTCCCGTCTTCAGTCAATCAAACTCGAACTCCTACGTGAAAGAAGTCCTCATTGGGCTCTGACCCCTGACCCTGGAGATCATGTGAACTAATATCCATTTCTGTGGTCCTTGTACTGTTAAAATCTATAGTTGTAAAACTCCTCTTTCTACCCCCCCTTACTCCTATAGCATACTGGGAAATTACAAACACTCCCCCTACCCAGATTTTGAATGTGAAATAAACTAACCTTCTGAATTAATCATAACACAAATTTGCCGCGGGATATTAGTAAATTGGATCACACAGACCGAGAGTTTTGGAAAACCTATCACTGCAAACTTTAAAAGTAATTCAAAACGCCTTCTGCTTACAGATGGGTGATGAGAGGAAATCAGTGCAGTTTCCCTGTCTCTTGTTCGCAAATAAATCTAGAAATAGAATGTAATATTATCATAGAATCCCTACAGCGCAGAAAGAGGCCATTTGGCCCATCGAATCTGCACCGACCACAATCCCACCTAGGTCCTATCGCCACAATCCCATTTACCCTGCTAATCCCCCTGACACTAAGGGTCAATTTAATATGGCCAATCAGCTAACCCACACATCTTTGGACTGTGGGAGGAAACCCATGCAGACACAGGGAAATGTGCAAACTCCACACTCCCTCCACTCACATTGTCTGTATCTTTAAGACCTGGTTGGCTGGAGAGATTCGCATTCTAATCAGTATTCTGTAACTTGATTTTGTGTCTCTGTGCCCTGTTTGAGAGCAGATTTCCACTTCCTCTGACGAAGGAGCAGCGCTCCAAAAGCTAATGGTATTTGCTACCAAATAAACCTGTTGGACTTTAACCTGGTGTTGTTAAAACTCTTACTGTGCAAACTCCACACTGACAGTGACCCGAGCCGGGAATCGAACCCGGCAGCAGTGCTAACCACTGTGTCACCATGCCGCCCCATATCTACCATAAAACATTACTGAGGGGGCTGGGGTTAGAACCATAGAAAGCTTACGGTGCAGAAAGAGACCATTCAGCCCGTAGTGTCTGTGCCAGCCAAAAAAAAGAGAAAAGGAAACTAGCTGTTCATTTTAATCCCACTTTCCAGCACCTGGTCAATAGCTGTGCAGGTTCCAGCACTTCAGATGCAGATCCAGGTTAGTTAGCTAGATGGCGAGCACATGGTTCAGAATAAATGTCAACATTGTGGGTTCTCCCCAGTGCCTCTACTCAACTCTACACGTTTCCAATGAAGTCTGTCAATGTGTTTGGTGCCTTCCCGAATGAACCTTCTCCACTTTGGACCATGTCATGCGCAATAAAGGTATGGCTTGTTACAACTTTAAACATGGACGTTTTGTGTATAGAATTCCACTCTAACTGAGGTAGACCTGGGATTTGCCTCTTTTACCTTGTCCCTCAGGATGGAAGGCCGTGGCAAACCACCTCGGATAAAAACTGATGAGAAAATGGCTCAGGATAAAGAGTCAACAGACAATGAGCCGAGGACCTACCTTTGGGCAGAGCACACGTGAATGGATTAAACCATTATTGATGTTAATAGATAAAGGCAAAATATTGCGGCAGCTGGAACCTGAAGCAAAAACAGAATATGCTGGAAAATCTCAGCAGGTCTGGCAGCATCTGTGGAGAGAGAATAGAGCAAACGTTTTGAGAGTGGGTCATCCCGACTCGAAACGTTGGCTCTATTCTATCTTCACAGATGCGGTCAGATCTGCTGCAATTTTCCAGCATTTCCTATTGAAGTTGATAGGTTCTTTAAAAGGGATTTGAAAGCTTTTACAAAAAGAGAAATATTAAAGAGTATGCAGGCACGTATGGAGGAAAGACACTGGTGTAAACTTGATGGGCAGAAGACCAGTTTTTCTGTTGTAATCTTTTACAATTCAATGAATAGGCTTAATTCACTGTTACCATGAAAAGTAAAATCTGATTGACAGCCAATCATTTCAGGTTAGCAGAGCTATCCCTGGAACAGTCAACGGTGTCCTAATATTGTGTTATTTCATCAATGTTGTATAATTTCCTTAAACTGCACTATACACTGGCCACAAAGAAATACTGAATCATATCTCAGTGTTGTCCTGTTCACTTCTCAAAGTATTAAATCAAAGGATCGCCAAATAGATTAGAAGTGTTATCACTTGCAGCACTCTTCATTTGCACCAATCAAAGTTGCTGGTCTCAGCTCTAATTTATTTCTACTCTCCCACAAAGGTGAGTGTCTCTGAGGTATTAAATTCAATCAGAGACATTATTTCTTTCAGACACAAAATGCATCGCTGAAAACGTAGCTTCAGTCTGCCCGATTATTTTTTTTGGAGAACAACAGATGAGCTATATGAGCAAGGGCGGCATGGTGGCACAGTGGTTAGCACTGCTGCCTCACAGCGCCAGGGATCCGGGTTCAATTCCAGCCTCCGGTCATGGTCTGTGCGGAGTTTACACATTCTCCCTGTGTCTGCGCGGGTTTCCTCCAGGTGCTCCAGTTTCCTCCCACGGTCCAAAGATGTGTGGGTTAGGTGAATTGGCCATATTAAATTGCCCCTGAGTGTCAGGGGGACTAACAGGATAAATAAGAAGGGTTGTGGGGTAGGGCCTGGGTGGGATTTTTGTCAGCGCAGGCTCGATGGGCCAAATGGCCTCCTTCTGCACTATAGCGATTCTATATCAGTCTATGGCAATTGCACTACAGTATGTAATCACAGTTCATCTTCTCTGTTCATCTACATTTCACCCAAATGACAAGATTTCGCTTCTCTCTCTCCACACAATTTATACACTTTGATTCAAGTAATATATAAATAAGGCTAATTTTTAACTCGAGAAGGAAATCAGGGGGGTGCAAGGGTCACGGCAGTTACTGAAAAGTCTCAATGTGTGAGGGCCGGAAGGTATCAACTATCAGCCCATTTGCATACTCCAATTCTGAATCTGACTCAACGTTGATGGAATTGCTTCATTGCTGATGGATATGAGCCAGGATCGGAGGGGATTAGACCGCTTCCCACAATCATGGAAACAGTCCCAGGAAGTTAAGTACAGAATATTATTCTGTGGTCAACAAGGACACAATTGAGGAGGGGGGGGGGGGGGGTGAGGGGTTTGGGGAGCCCAAGTTTTCCTTCTCAGGCCATAATGTGTATTTCCTTTGCCCCTAACCCACCAAAGAACCTTTAAAATATGTTTCCAGGATCACTAACCTGGACCTAAACCCTTGGTGCCACCAGCTTTTGTTCAAGGTCAAATTGGCATTCGTATCCCAGTTATGTCATTGGGATACAACATTCCCACTTGAATTAGACCTCTGCTCATCCGAGACAGAGAGCCTTCCTGTGATTGAATTCAGGTAAGTAAAGATAAACTTGTTGGGAATGTCACCTTCCCATTCCCACGGTGCAGTTTCCCCTGAGCAGTAGAGCAAAGGTGGCAAGGATAAAATTGGCCCTTGGGTTTATGTTCTTGTATTTATGTTCTTGTATTATGTTCCAGTATTTACAAAGTTGTATTTTTGTTTCACGTGGCCAAGATGCCATCCAGTCCTGTAGCTAAAAAGATATAATTGTCTTTGAGTACGGATGGGGACATCTGACCTTTTGCAGCAGGTTGCCAGATACATGAGTGCTAAAAACCAAGAGTATGATTACACAAGAGTGCAAACCCCACACCCCAAAAAGAGGCTGTCGTAAGCTGCTCCACTTCCCTTCCCTCCCACCCATTTTCTCTTAATTATGTTGCATCTCCTGTGTTTAATGTTTGTGTCATTTTGTACTATTTTAAAGTCCTGCGCAAGGGAATAAACAATGTAAGAAATGAGAAAAATCAGAAGCCAGAGACAATTGTTGCTCTGATTGCAACTCACACCATAAAGCCATCTAGTAAATCATGCCCACAGTACCTTAAAGAGGATGTACAGAACGTACATAAGCAATCCAAATCCATACACAGGAATGACCTGGGCCATGACGCTTTTGTTGTCGCCTCCACTGCTTCCGCCCTTTGCCTTGGTGACTGACTCTGCCTGGTGGGACCCAGGGAAATAAGGATGTGCTGACCATTGCTGCTTGTGCTGTGAGACCATTGGGCGTTGTCTCATGGGAGAAAATCGTTCGAGGTTAGCTGCAAAGTAAAGCCAAAAACAGTTAACACAATATTCATATTGCGGATTCTCAACGGCAGATTTCAATTTGTGCAAAGTATGAATTCTGACATTTTCGAACCTTTTATAAAGAACAACCAATCCCCAAATTTGTCTTTAACAGTTGAATCTCTGGTTGCAAATGTTATTGGTTACATTTGAGTATCAGTTATATGATTTGAAGCTATATCACATTGGTTAGCTGAAACTTAGGTCGGTGGGGATAGAGGTAGAAATTGATTGCAAGAAGATGTGATTCTTTTTGATTTTGATCTGATTTATTATTGTCGCAAGTGTTGGGAGACAGTGAATAGTTTTGTTTCTTGTCTGCTATGCAGAAAAACATACCATTTATAAAGTACACAGGAGAGAAGGAAAGGAGAGGGTGTAGAATATAGTGTTACAGTCATAGTAAGTGTGTAGAGAAAGATCAACTTTACATATGGTCAGTCCATTCAAAAGTCTGATGACAGCAGGGAAGAAGCTGTTCTTGAATCAGTTGGTACATGATCTCAGACTTTTGCATCTTTTCCCTGATGGAAGAAGGTGGAAGAGATTATGTCTGGGGTGCGTGTGGTTCTTGGTTATTCATTGGTAAAATGCAGCAGTGAGGTGGGTGGTGATTCTTCTGTGGAATGCATGTCCTGCTTTTGTAGGGATGTAATGGGTCAGAATCAAGGTGTACAGCAGAGATGTGAGAATTGAGAACAATATTTTGGCAGTTGATGGTGATTATGAAAGATCTGTGATAAATATAGATGCTTACAATCAAATAACACTGATGATACAGCTATAAAAAGCCCCAGTTCAATGACACCCGGAGCACTGTGAGCAGCTATAGGCACCACAACTTGTGAAGGATATATTGGCATTGGGATAAGTGCAGAGTAGATTTACCAGAATGACATTTGGGGGAAAATTCCACCCATAGTCTCCAATAGTCTCGCCAGGGTCTTGGAGGCAAGTGAAGCCCCCGGGTGGTCGGGGGCATGGCCGAGCAGTGCCCATCAGGCATGCCCATCTGGCAACCCCAGCAGTGGCCACCAGGCACCCCTGCAGTGGCCACCAGGCACTCTGGCAGTGGCCACCAGAGACCCTGGCAGTGCCAGTTAACATAAAAGGAAATATACAACTCTTTTATAGACACATAAATAGTAAAAGGGGGAGGGTGGTGTTGCTTAAGTATCAAAAAAGGGATCTACACATGGAGGCAGTTTTCGTTGCATCTGTGTTTACCAAGGAAGAGGATTCCGTAAAGTTATAGTGAAAGGTAAGATTGCTGAGATACTGGATGGGCTGAAATTTGGTAAAAGAGAAGATATAAGAAAGGCCGGCTCTACATAAAATGGATAAGTTAGGATCTATCCACCTTGGGATCAGGCTTGCCCAGTGGTAATATCAGCTGAGATCATAACAACACAGGTTGAGTGTATTGGCACAAGGTTGATGTAAGTTATATATTGTGGTAGTTTTGAATTGGGTAATGATTCCTCTGAGAAGAATATTAATTATAGGGAGTGTGTTATTGGCAGTGGACACTGTTTATGCAGTTGAGTTGAAAAAATACATAGAAAATTCCAAATCTTTTGACTTCTTGATTCGATCCATCCCCAGTCTGATTACCTTAAGACTGCCAATATTGTTAAACAAAAATTGTACCAGTCCTTAATTAAAGACCAAAATCCCTTCAGTGTTTTGAAAACCTTAGCGGAAGCTGTTTATTAACGCGCGTCATTTGCTGGCCAGGTTTATGCTGT
The DNA here is from genome assembly GCF_964213995.1 of Mustelus asterias. Lineage (NCBI taxonomy): Eukaryota > Metazoa > Chordata > Chondrichthyes > Carcharhiniformes > Triakidae > Mustelus > Mustelus asterias. The sequence goes on along the minus strand of NC_135809.1, from coordinate 104,690,328 downwards.
CAAGCAGGATTATAAGTCATTTGAAACTAATTTAGGAATGTAATTTGAAAAAAGATATCAAATGAAAAAATGCAAAGGGGTGAAATAAAGTGGGAGGCAAAAGGTCACAGAAATATTTCAGAGTAGGTATGATGGAATAAGATATCATCTTGACTATTCAAATGCCTGTCTATTCATGGAATTATGGGCATTTACATAAGCTAGGTATGTCAACTTTCAGCTATTCAACCTCACTGATGACATAATCTACAATATAAAACATCATAAATTAAAAAGAATATCGAGAATGTTTTAATTTGATTATTTATGATATGAGGTAGGATAATAAGCAAGTTTTTAAAGTCCATTCATGGGATGTAGGCAAAGCCAGCATTTATTCCCCATGACTAATTGAGCTTGAGAGTCTCAATGTGCCTGTGTATTCAGATGTTACTGTAGTATGTAGCTATAAAGCAGCATGGGTTAATTGTTAATGATAGCAATAAAGATCGCAATTTCAGCAGTGCCGAATCCAATGTCACAACCCAGATTTTTTTTGATTGTCTCTTTGAATCCTTTGTGATTGATTAGATAAAGTGACCTATTTTGTTGGAATGCCACCAATGAGTTTTTTTTTTAAAAAGAGTTCCGCTTGAAGAACTGTCCTCTTCACTTCAAAAAAATAGCTTCAATCAATTTTATTTTAACATCTTCCATTACGGCAATAAACTGTTTTGTCAAGGGTGCATAAGAGAATAAATTATTTGTGCCATAAGTAAATGTCGAGATCTGCAATCTGGACAAATCATCAATACCAGAGTCGTTTAATTATCTCTTACTTAAGAGGCTGACTGCTTGAATGTTCTCTAAGCTGTTAACTGAGAGCAGCAGATTGGGAATGAGGATACTTTGATGATATTACAATGCTGGCTTTGAAAATATGGCTCTCTGACATAACCCAATTGAAGTCTGCAAAATCATGGAGCTGATTAGCAAAATAGTTCCAGGAAAGGATCGCTAATAGTAATTCACCCTTGGCATTGCTCACAATAAGTTAGACCTGCAATGTTTTATAAGGACAAGAGTGATTTATTGTGTAATGCACAATGAATTATTCAGCTGCTAAGTAGGATCTATGTTAACCTACCCTGAAGCTTTAAGACCAATACAGTCTAATTGCTGTAATAGACACACCGTGAGGCCCAGCTAATTGTTCACTTTCTTTTTCAATCTGTCTTTTTTGATATGCTATTTGTTTATTGGTGGGTTTCAGATGTGCGCGTTTGTAACTTGCAGCTATTTTATCAGTTGCAAGTGTAACAAAGACTTCATTTGTGATGATACATGATGAACACCATCTATTTCCATCTCTGCACCCTCACCCAACTCCATCTCATTCCTATGTGACTATGGCAAAGGTAAACTTTTCCTCCTCTTCCTTCTAGACCTGTCTGTGGAGCTTGACATGGCTGGTCACACTATCTTCCTTCAATGCCTCTCCACTGTCGTCCAGCTGGGTAGAACAGTTTTTACCTGGTTCCATTCTTATCAATCTAATTATAACCAGAGTATTTATTTGTAATGGTTTTTCTTCCTGCTCCCACACCATTACCTTTGGTTTCCTCCAAGGATTTATCCTTGGCCCCTTATTTCTCAGCCCCCTCCTATTTCTCATCTACATGCAGCACGGTGCCAGGGACCTGGGTTTGATTCCCAGTTTGGATCAGTCTGTGTGGAGTTTGCACATTCTCCCCCTGTCTCTGTGGGTTTCCTCTGGGTTTCTCCCACAGTCCAAAGATGTGCGGGTTAGGTGGATTGGCCATGCTAAGTTGCCCCTGAGTATCAGGGAACTAGCTAGGGTAAATGCATGGGGTTATGAGGATAGGGCCTTGGGTGGGATTGTGGTCGGTGCAGACTCGATGGGCTGAATGGCCTCTTTCTGCACTGTAGGCTTCTATGAATATCATCCAAAGGCACAGCATGTGTTTTCATATGTATGCTGTCAATGCGCAGCTCTACCTCACCACCATCTTTCCTGACTCCCCCACTGTTGCTAAAGTATCAGACGGCTCACCCAACATGCAGTATTGTATAAGCAGAAATTTCCTCAATTAAACTCTAGGAAAACTGAAGCCATTGGCTTGAATCTTCTGTGGAATGGCAATCGGAATTGGATTGCCACTCTGCTCTCAGTTACTTACCTGGAAATAGGTGTTGGGTGGGGGGCAGTGCATCTTTGGGGTTCCCCCAGATATGATGCCCTGCAGCTCAGAAGTTAGGAGCCATTGTTCCCGCTTCAAACTCCCCATTCCTTAGCTACTAACTTCAGGAGTAGGTGGCACGGTGACACAGTGGTTAGCACTGCTGCCTCACAGCACCAGGGACCCGGTTCGATTCCCGGCTTGGGTCACTGTCTGCGCAGAATCTGCACGTTTTCCCCGTGTTTGCATGGGTTTCCTCGGGATGCTCTGGTTTCTTCCCACAGTCCGAAAGATGTGCTGGTTAGGTGCATTGGCCATGTTAAATTCTCCCTCAGTGCACCCGAACAGGTGCCAGAGTGTGGCAACTAGGGAATTTTCACAGTAACTTCATTGCTGCGTTAATGTAAGCCTACTTGTGACACTAATAAATAAACTTTAACTTGTAAAAATCTACAGGGAGTGGTATGGCAGGTGCTGGAGGATTTTTTGCCTGCTTCAAATCTTGTATGTATACCAATTGCTCTCAGTAGTGAGTGCATTAGTAGCCATTCCCCTTGGAAAACAACATGACTTGGAGAATGAACAGAGGACATGCAGAACAGGACAAGCTGTTGGAAGAGTGAGGAAAAGGAACGGAAAGAAACACTCCCAAGAGAAGACGACAAGAGTGTTCAGGGAGTAACTCTCCTCACTGGACCTCAATGAAGAACATTGTGTGAGATGTCTATGCTTCACCGAAATATACCACCAGCTACAGTCAGAAAGGCAACATCAGGGCTGGAGAAAGACCACATTACCAGAGGTTGACTGTGAACATTTATACATCTGACTCCTTCAAGCTGGACGGTGCTTGTGATATTTGCAACATCCCACATTTTGCAGTCTGCTGTTGCGTATGAAAAGTCACTGAGGCTCTATATTCAAAGAGAGCTAACTATATTTTACTCTCCCTTGTCAGAGACTGTAAGGCAGAGTAAGCATGTAGCTTTGCTTGGAATGCAACCTCCCATAGTGCCATTGACTGTATACATATTTCTTTCTGTCCACACATTCGGAGTGGCAAAAGATGAATTGCTGTTGCAGAGAAGTGGCACAGACATGACAGGTGAATAGTGACAGCACAGAAGGAGGCCATTCTAATCAACCCTACTCTATACCAGAACCGAAAGGGATTCTGTTCCTTCAACAGCCAACTGGTGTGTGTACATAGGCAGTAAATCATGCAGGTCAATGGCTGACATTTTGGTAAGAGTTTTAACAACACCAGGTTAAAGTCCAACAGCCCACTCCATCTGACGAAGGAGCAGCGCTCCGAAAGCTAATGGCATTTGCTACCAAATAAACCTGTTGGACTTTAACCTGGTGTTGTTAAAACTCTTACTGTGTTTACCCCAGTCCAACGCCGGCATCTCCACATCATGACATTTTGGTAGCAGTTCGGATGCCTTCAATCTGCAGAAGTCTGCTGTTCCAGTTGTAGTTGCGCCACAACAGAAAATCAAAGAATGATTGCTGGGTGACAAGGGCTGTGTATTGATGACATGGTTTATAACAGTGTATGTGCTGTGCATACAATGAAAACCATAAAAAGTGATAGAGCACATCAGTGTCATGCTGAAACACTTATTCTGCTGCCTGGACTGCTCTGGAAGAGCATTGCAGTAAGTGCAATCCCAATTCCCCATTTACCAACAGTCCCATACTTTTACGGCCAGGGTATGGGGCAAAGGTCATACAGGGTTACACATGGGTTTTGTGGCATGGGATGAGGAATGATTTGATTTGATTTATTATTGTCACGTATTAACATACAGTGAAAAGTATTGTTTCTTGCGCGCTATACAGACAAAGCATACCGTTCATAGAGAAGGAAATGAGACAGTGTAGAATGTCGTGTTACTGTCATAGCTGGGGCGTAGAGAAAGATCAACTTACTGCAAGGTAAATCCATTCAAAAGTCTGACAGCAGCAGGGAAAGAAGCTGTTCTTGAGTCGGTTGGTACATGACCTCAGACTTTTGTATCCTTTACCCGAAGGAAGAAGGTGGAAGAGAGAATGTCCGGGGTGCGTGGGGCCTTAATTATGCTGGCTGCTTTGCCGAGGCAGCAGGAAGCATAGACAGAGTCAATGGATGGAAGGCTGGTTTGCGTGATGGATTGGGCTACATTCACGACCTTTTGTAGTTTCTTGCGGTCTTGGGCCGAGCAGGAACCATACCAAGCTGTGATACAACCAGAAAGAATGTTTTCTATGGTGCACCTGTAAAAGTTGGTGAGAGTCGTAGCTGGCATGCCAAATTTCCTTAGTCTTCTGAGAAAGTAGAGGCGTTGGTGGGCTTTCTTAACTATAGTGTCGGCATGGGGGGACCAGGACAGGTTGTTGGTGATCTGGACACCTAAAAACTTGAAGCTCTTGACTTGAAGCCTACTTCATCCCTGCTGATGTAGGCAGAGGTATGTTCCACTACGCTTCCTGAAGTCGATGACAATCTCCTTCATTTTGATGAGTTTGAGGGAGAGATTATTGTTGCCGCTCCAGTTCACTAGATTCTCTATCCCATTCCTTATACTCGGTCTCATCATTGTTTGAGATCTGACCCACTATGGTGGTGTCGTCAGCAAACTTGAAAATCGAATTGGAGGGGAATTTGGCCACACAGTCATAGGTGTATAAGGAGTATATTAGGGGGCTGGGAACACAGCCTTGTGGGGTACCGGTGTTGAGGATGATTGTGGAGGAGGTGTTGTTGCCTTTCCTCACTGATTGTGGGTTAGGAAGTTCAGGATCCAGTCGCAGAGGGAGGAGCCAAGGCCCAGACCATGGAGTTTGGAGATTAGTTTCATAGGAGTAATGATGGGGTAGCTTGCAGAAAAACACTGATCCATGTGTACAATGAAGTTCCTGCTTCATTGAGAAGTCTGCCTGAAAGCTTACAGTCAATGTCGAGGAGAATGGAGCAGCTAGGCACAGGACTTCCATGCAGAGCTTGAAACTCATTTTTTTCACCAAAGAAGCAATGCCAACTCCATTCCTAAACTTTGACCCTTACAGCGTCTGATGGCTAATGTTACAGCTTCCATTGAAGCAACCACCCGACATCTGAGTGCTCCAGTGGAAGCTCAGACTGTTGTCATCGTGACTGTGGATATAATTTGCAAAGAGGCTTGCAGGTTGTAACAGATTATGTACAATCTATCCTCCAACAGATTATTAGGATTGCTGAGACACTGCCAAGGGAGAGTGGCAGTAACTCCATAGAGCACGCACTTGCCAACCTCTCTCAGGAAGACAACAGTTTATTTCCTACCCTTGCCATTTCACCAGTGCCCTTGCTGTTGTCTGTCAGCCAGGTAACCCAGACTACTGTCGCCCATGCTGAGGTACTGCCGCCCGCAGTCAGGCCTTCTAGACCCAGAGCTGTTGCGATCGTTCTCTAAGACCATCTGCACATTTCTCCACTGAAAGTGATCAGTCTTTCACCAGCCATGCTGTTGCCTCTGGGGTAGTACTACATCAGAACATGACGTCAGGCAAAGACCAATCTTTACTAAGGAAATGAACAAGGATAATTAGGTGGTACAAAAACAGAAAATACTAGAGAAACTCAGCAGGTCTGATGGCATCTGTGGAGAGAGAATAGAGCCAACATTTCGAGTCAGGATGATTCAGACTCGAAACGTTGGCTCTATTCTCTTTCCACAGATGCTGTCAGACCTGCTGAGATTTTCCAGCATTTTCTGTTTTTGTTTCAGATTCCAGCATCCACAGTATTTTGCCTGTAATTAGTTGATGGTTGGTTTCATATTCAAATCTGGTTTGGAATATTGACTTCACAATGGTTTTTATTTATGCCTTGTGGCCACACAGATGTGGCAATGGTCAAGGAAGGATATATTGGTCTTGAAGCTGTATTAGTAGATTTATCAGAACACTACCTGGTCTTCAAGGGTTAAGTTATGAGGAGAGATTACAAGGGTTGTATTCCCTGGTATTTAAAAGGGGTGATGTGTTTGAAATTCGAAATAAGAGAGTAAATAGATATAAACTATTTTCGCTGGTTGGGTAGTTTGAGACTAGGAAGAACAGACATTAAAGCCAAACCTTTCAGGGGTGAAATTAGTAAAAGCTATAAGCTAGAAACTCTCCTCTGCAAACAGCAATTGATGTTAGATCAGTTGTTAACTTTAAATTTGAGATCAATACATATTTCTTAACCAAGATATTAAGAGGTATGCAGCAAAGGTTGGCGTATAGAGTTAGATTGTGTATCAGGTATGGTCTCATTGAATGGTAGAACAAGTGGCAAAATGATCTATTCCAGTTCCTGTGTTCCTATGAATGGGCACAGGTAAATCGGCATTGTGATCCCTGTGCCTATTCTCTATTTTAGCCCCCAGTATTTCCAGTGGCTAGGGGGTCAAGAACAAGAGAACATAAACATAAGGTTCAATATGAGAAATTTAGGGAAGAGAAAAGGACATTTTTCCATTTGTAGGGCACTGGAATGCATTATTTCACATTTGACTCTCTCTAATGAATTTTCTGTCCCTGCCAAAGCACTGAATCACCCTAACCAAAATCAAAAAATATACCTTCTTTAACAATGATCGTGGTGCATTTATCCCTCCTTAACCTTCTGCACTCTCAGAACCTTTTGATCCAGCTGACCATACCATCTTCCTCTAATACCTGTCCTTCCTCATGCAGCTCAATGAGATTATCATTGCTTGCTTCCACTCTTAGCTCTTTGATCAGAGAAAGAGCATGTCCAGCAATGACTTCTCTTTCCACCCCATTGCTCCTGGAGTCCCCAAGCATTTGTTCTTGGCGCACTCCTTTTCTTCATCCAAATTCCATCTGATGAGGTTAGCAATTCACATCGGCTTAGCACCCACATCTGCATTGAAGATGTTTCGTTCTATTTCTCTCACCCCTAACACTGCTGCTGTGTAGTCAAACTGTATTCCTGATGTTGCAATTAAGCATCTGAAAGAACAAAGTCATCATCTTTGGCCCCATCACAAACTTCAGATAATTCCATCCCCTCCTTTGATTCAAAATAACCAAAGCCACTGCTAACTATTGTATAGTTAGTATGCACCCATAGCAAGCATTTTTTCTGGATGTATCACAGCTTGGTGTCGCTCCTGCTCTGATCAAAACCGCAAGAAACTACAAAAAGTTGTGAACGTAGCCCAGTCCATCATGCAAACCAGCCTCCCATCCATTGACTCCATCGACACTTCCCGCTGCCTTGGAAAAGCAGCCAGCATAATCAAGGACCCCACGCACCCTGGACATATTCTCTTCCAAAAGATACAAAAGTCTGAGGTCATGTACCAACCAACTCAAGAACAGCGTCTTCCCTGCTGCCATCAGACTTTTGAATGGACCTCCCATATATTGAATTGATCTTTCTCTACAGCCTAGCTATGACTGTAACACTACATTCTGCACCCTCTCCTTTCCTTCTCCCCTATGTACTCTATGTACGGTATGCTTTATCTGTATAGCACGCAAGAAAAAATACTTTTCACTGTATCCCAATATCTGACAATAATAAATCAAATTGAAAATCAAAGTATAAAGCCAGCATGAAACCATGTACTTCCTGCCCCTCATAGTTTGCTTTCTATATCACATTTTTGTTGCCACACTTTTGTATGACATTTGACTTCATTTTTGATTGCCTCAGTTTTCATACCCTCCAGCCTTGAAATCCAATTGTGCAGTGCTCTAAAATTGCGAGTGCTGACTGCTTCCTTCTGCTGACTGGCCAGTTTACAGCATGAACGGGGCATTAGACAGGCAAAGCCTGCCCAGAATTATCTTGTACTTTCTTCCAATACCCAACATTTGAACTTTTTATTCAACATAGTATGAGTCATAGAGTTTTACAGCCCTTCGGCCCACAGGGCCCTATTTTACCATTTTGATTCTAAGTGACGGGTGGACTTGAAACTGGGAGTGTTTCAGATCCGACTTTTAGACCCGTTCTCAGGCGCCCCCATACACGCTCTGCCTACAGAAATATCAGCGATTCCAAAACACGCTACACAAGCCTGTGGGTGGGGCTTAATGCGCCCGAAATCCTGCAGCTCTGATTGGTGCCTAAAACTGCGCATGCGCAGAAAAAAAAATGATAGTACGCTGCTCTCCTGCCACATCCCTCCCAGGGCCAGATAATGCCCCCCCCCCCCCCCCCCCGCCAGGCCCCCACAGACATTGCCCCACCCCCACAACATTACTGATCCCCCTTATCCCCCTGCCATCCAGATCAATCGCGGGCCCCTCCCCCCCTTCACCCTTACTCATCTCAGGCAGAGTGATCCACCTTCCCACTTCCCCCCCACCAATCTCGGGCATAGTGGCAGCAGAACCCCCTTGCCCCCCACCAAAAAACCCAAGGATGGACAGGCAGGCAGTGCAGGAAAAAAATAGGCACACGACCTGCACCCACCCACCCGCCCCAAATTTACTGAGGGCGAACTCAGGAGGCTGTTAGATGGGGGCAGAGGTGAGGTGGGACGCTCTCTTCCCCCCAGGAGGATGCAGACCCAGGGGTTCTGATGGTAATGTGGCCTGGGAGACAGTTGCCGCCTCAGTTAGTGGCAGGGCACTGGCCCCCAGAACAGGGAAGCAGTGCTGCAAGCAGGTCAATGACCTCATCCAGGCAACAAGGATGAGTGCTTAACCCCATCTTCCCCCAAATGGCCTCCAGATTCTCCCATCCTCAGCACCCTGCATGCTTCCAGCCCCTGACCCCCAAGCACCTCCTTCCTTTCCCCCCAAGAGCAAACTCTGCGCTTGCCCTCTAAGGGTCATCACCTGATACTCTGCAGGAGTCACACGATCATTTCTTTCATGGCTCCTTTTGTCTCAATGTGGAGATACTGGCGTTGGACTGGGGTAAACACATTAAGAAGTTTAACAACACCAGGTTAAAGTCCAACAGGTTTATTTGGTAGCAAAAGCCACACAAGCTTTCGGAGCTCCAAGCCCCTTCTTCAGGTGAGTGGGAATTCTGTTCACAAACAGGGCATATAAAGACACAGACTCAATTTACATGAATAATGGTTGGAATGCGAATACTTACAGCTAATCAAGTCTTTAAGATACAAACAACGAGTGGAGAGCCCATGCCGGGGCTTTCCAGCCAGGAGACTGTGGATGTGGCTGACTCCCCCCTTCCTGACACCAGGGCATCTCAGGAGCAGTGATGAAGAGGGTGGTATGGAAACATCCCAGACACCTGGAAGCTGGCCTGGGCCCTCAAGGTCCAGGGCCTCCAGAGGACGCCCGCCACGCGTATCACAGGCCATGGGGTGAGGTAGGCAGCTGGCCCCTCCACCTTTGATGTGCATTCTGGGGAATCACTGAGACGTAGTGGTAGGCCACGTAATGTTAGGAAGTTGTAGTTGCTCTAAGATGGCACAGGTGAAGGGCTGCATTAGTTTTATTGATCTTTAAGTACCTTAAAGATCCATTCACAAGTTTTTATGTTAGAACTTATTATTTAAGCATCTTTATTGCAATCATTAAATGATTTTTCACCACCCACCTGTGGCTAATTTGTCTCAGATTTGTCTCAAACAGGAACCCTCTTCCATTGATGATCACCGGAACGATGCTTCATATTGATGTCAGTTTGGGAGGCCCCTCAATGCTGTGTCACTGAGAAAAGGAAGCTATTGGCTCCCCAGAGCGATTCCCTCCCCTCTCCTACCCCACCCGCCCCAGGGCCCTGTATGGGGGCTTCAGATCCTTTACCCACTGCACAGAGGTGGGCCCAGGTGCCAGCGTGCAAGTGGAGCTCAGGTAGGAGTCAGACTAGTTTGCACCAGGGCATCATCATAATGGTGCTTAGCGAGTTGCCATCACCCTCCTGCCTGCCAGAGAAACTCGTTAACACAGAGTACCCAGGCCCACCACTCTGGTGTGACAATGTTGCAGAACACAGAAGGAATTTGGGGGGGTGGGATGGAACCCACAGACACAAGCCCCTAGCGACTGAACCGCCTGGTGATCAGGGCCTCCCTGGCTGCCCTCACATACCTCATTTAAGCTGCCAGCCCTTCAGGACCTGGGTGGTGTTGCTTGACGCGCACTTCCTCTTCTTCCTCCTCCTCCTGCTGGTCATCCTCCCCAGCAACGCCTGGCTGGTCAGCCTCCACATCCTTCTCCTTCTCCTCCTCCAATGGGTCAATCTCTCCAGAGCCAGGTTGTGCAAGGCACATGACCACAATGCAGGAAGAGATCATTGGGTTGTATTGGGGGGCCCTGCCAGAGCGGTCCAGGCAGCGGAATCACATTTTGAGAAGCCCAATGCACCTCTCCACTATCGTGCGGGTGGCTACATGGGCCTCATTATAGCGGGTCTCCACCTCAGACACAGGCCTCTTCAAAGGTGTCATCAGCCATGTCCGAAGCAGGTAACCCATATCACCCACGAGTCACTCCCGCAGCCTGGGGCCCTCCTCAAATGCCTCCGGGATGTCTGAGCTCCTGACAATGAAGCTGCCTGGGTGTCTTGCGCAGACGTGCATAATGTACATGTTGTGGTCACATACCAGTTGGACATTCAGGGAGTGGAACCCCTTTCTGTTGATGAATCTTCATGGATTCTGCAGGGTGGCCTTGAGGGTGACGTGGGTGCAGTCGATTGCCCCTTTACATTAGGCATCTCTGCAATGGCTGCGAACCCTGCTTCCTGATGTGCCTGGTCCAGGGCATCATGATGGCACAGTGGTTAGCACTGCTGCCTCACAATGCCAGGGACCCAGGTTTGATTCCTGGCTTGGGTCACTGACTGTGTGGAGTTTGCATCTCTCCCCGTGACTGCGTGGGTTTCCTCCAGGTGCTCCGGTTTCCTCCCACATTCTGAAAGAGGTGCTGGTTCGGTGCATTGACACGAACAGGCGCCGGACTGTGGTGACTAGGGGAATTTCACAGTAACTTCATTGCAGTGTTAATGTAAACCTTACTTGTGACTAAGAAATAAACTTTAACTTTAAGTTAAATTTGATGTCCTGCCCAACCCGGGCATACAGGACTTCCGTGACCTGCTTGACACAGGTGTGCACAGCTGACTGGGAAATGCCACATACATCTCTGCTAGGTGTCTGGAAGGAGCCAGTTGCGTAGATTTGACAGCCACCGACAGTGGGTACCCCCCGCCCCGTGCCATGAGGTGCCAGGTCCTGCAACAGATGGCACAGGTATTGCACTGTCTCCTTTCCGAGGCGGAGCCGTCGACGGTATTGCAAACTTGTCACATTTGGCGTCACATCCATGGAGGCAGTGAAAAAGATTTGATAAAGCAAAATATTGAAGGGATCGAAAAGATGGCAAGTTTTTCGAATGAATGTAAAGTATTCTTCAGATAAGAAGTAGTGAAAAAGAAATCTCAAGTAGAGTATCCTAGCTTTGGTTTGCTATCTATGACGTAATGATAAGAAATAATCACGATAAACAAAACTTACCTGTTTGCTAATCTCAGGATGTTGATGCTGGCGGCCAAAAAAGGATCTCTGACACAAACTGTCACTGCTTCCTTACACGGCAATAATTAGCTGGTGCTGCGAAACAACCTATCAATAAGAACTCTTAAAGAACCAGCCTCGGACTACATTTTGATAGTGGATGACTTTGAAAGAGAACCTTTCTCTCTTGTTTGATCCTCTTCTATCTTATGGGTCATTTTTTAGGATTAAAAATAAATGTTTAATCAAACCCTAGAGAGAAACTCTCTCATGACGGAAATTAAAACTTTGTGACTTGGTCTTATTCCCTAATTTGTGGTCCCCATGGGGATCTGAGAACTACTTATCTCAACCCCTGCTACTCTGTCTTCGGTTGCTGGGTTACCATTTGTATAAATAACTATTGCAAATGTTAATCTACTGTGTCTACTCTTCTATTACCAGATGTGAAGGTATTATAAAATGTCACTCAGTATTCATGGTATTAATTTGCATAAGCACCCGAGGGAGCAGCATTTTAAATAACATAAATTGCATCTGATAAGTTTTCTGCCTTTTTGCTCATCAGCTCTGAATAGGTTAATCATTCTGTACAATTGGCTACATGGCTGCCAACTCTTCCCATCACTGGGGTATTACCCCTCTTATGGCTGTTAAGAAAGGCAATAATTCCAGAGTGAAATTTATTCCATTATGTGCAAACAGGTAATTGGAAGTTATTGGTTAGCTGTAAGCCGAGTGAGGATTTGACAGTGTTTTTAAAATTGAAAGTCAACAAAAAATAATAACTACTTTAAAAAGATTCAATGCATTTCAAAGGGCAATATCCCTTTTCAAATAGCTCCATTTACAATTTCAGTCAATTTCATAAATTTAAACTGAACCAGAGACCTCTATGCAGTTAGGTTAATTGTTTCAACAGACTTATCTCTAAACAAATTACTTAGACTTGAAAGTTGTTTAACCCTTTGAGGTTTATGGTAATGACAGTTCTGCACCACCTTAAAAAAATGCATTACAGACACCAGACCACTATTTTCCCTCAGACCTCTACATAATGTTTATTCTCTTCCCAATGTTGCTCTCATAGTGCTCTAGAATTCTATAGACTCTGACATTTTGTAGAACAGATACGAGTGAGTGCATTGAGCAAACTGACGTTAAGATTTTTAAAAATCTCTCATTAAAGTTGAAAGATTCAGAATGCTTGTCCTTTCTTCCATTCCTCTATTGATGTGTCTTATCTATAATAATACAAAAATCTTGGCTCAACTTGTCTAGAGAAAAGACCTTTTTGATGAATATGAAACCCAGTCCTCTATAGTGTAGAAGAAAAATGAGGAGGGATCTAGAAGAAAGGGGGGGTGGGGGGATCTCATAGAAACCTATGAAATTCTAAGAGGAATAGACAGGGTGGATGCAAGAAGGATGTTCCCGATGGTTAGGATGTCCACAACCAGGGGTCACAGTGTGAGGACACAGGGTAGACCATTTAGGACAGAGGTGAGGAGAAATTTCTTCACCCAGAGAGTGGCCATCCTGTGGAATTCGCTACCACAGAAAGTAATTGAGGCCAAAACATTGCATGTTTTCAAAAGGCAGTTGGATATAGCACTTGAGGTGAAGGGGATCAAAGGATATGTGGGAGAAGGTGGGATCAGGCTACTGAGTTGGATGATCAGCCATGATCTTAATGAATGGCAGAGCAGGCTCAAAAGGCCGAATGGCCTCCTCCTGCTCCTATTTTCTATTTCTATGTTTGGTCCAGTATTTTGAAATAAGAATTTCCATGCTCAATTTTCAGGAATCTGACAGAATTATTTTAAAAGCGCAGAGACCATTCAACCCATTTTGTTTGTACTAGCTCCATTCATTAAGATCATATCCTTTGATCCCCTTCGCCTCAAGTGCTGTATCCAACTGCCTTTTGAAAACATGCAATGTTTTAGCCTCAACTACTTCCTGTGGTAGTGAATTCCATAGGATGGCCACTCTCCGGGTGAAGAAATTTCTCCTCATCTCTGTCCTAAATGATTTTTCCTGTATCCTCAGACTGTGACCCCTGGTTCTGGACATCCTAACCATCGGGAACATCTTTCTTGCATCCACCCTGTCTATTCCTCTTAGAATTTTAAGGTTTCTATGAGATCCCCCCCCACCCCCCCACCCACCAGTTCAAAATATACAGGGACAGCAGGTGGAATTGCCCTTGAAAGCCTCCAAAAGGCCCTCAAAAATTTAATCAAGGGGATGGACAGTGAAAGAAAAGTCACTCCACTATGTGGGACAGACAGAAGCTGTGAAGAGTTGCACCTCCAATCTTTGGATTTTTCTCTCCCTCACTTGCTGATATTAGGCTCACTTTTGCCTGTAATTGGAGGAGCAGTGGGAAAGTGAGTGGTGGTGTATTAGCACGGACACCAGATTGGCGGTATTGAGAGAGCCTGCCGGGAGTGGGAGAGAGACACTGCCAGGGGAAGGCGGTAAGGAATTGAATAGTCATTGTCATCTGTATATGGACTTCAGTGTCCATGGAAGTGTTCAGGAATGATTTAGGAATATAGATCACAGCCCTTTGAGAGCAAACCTCGATATCTTAATACTGAATGGTTTTATTTCATGGGAAACATTTGCATTTATGTATCACATCTCAAAGTGTTTAACATAATGTGAATTACTTGAGCTGCAGTGACTATGTTGGAGATAAACATGCAACCATGTTTCATACTAAGATCCCAAACAGTAAGAAACAACTTGCATTTTTGTAGTGTTTTTAATGACCTTAGGGCACACTAAAGTGCTTTACAATCAATGAAATACTTTGCAAGTTTAGTCACTATTGTAGTGAAGGAAATGTAATGGGCTAACTAATCAATTAATTTAGGGGAATCTAGAACTTGGGAGCAAAAACTAAAAACTAAACCAGAAATTTCAGGAGTGAAATTAGAAAGCATCTCTACGCAATAATGATGACGGAAGATTGGAACCCTCTTCCACAAATAGCAACTGATGCTTGATCAATACCCATGCTAGATCAATTGTTAAATTTAAATCTGAGATTGAGACCTGAGATGCAGTAATAAGAACTGTCTTGAAAAAATCTTCCAGCTTTGAGCATGTGAAATGAAAATTCATTTTCTGTGATCTCACCAGCCTGTAAAAGACATGTTTAATGTGATGGTTTTTGGTACATAGAAGTTACTTTGAAAAAATCTTTTGTTTCATGCTTTTTGTTTTTTTGTGCCAGTCTCAATATTGTGGTGCCGAGAACATTAATGCCTTCTTCCTGTGATGCAGCTTTAAGTTTAATGGAGAGGTGACGCTTATGGAGGATATTGATTAATTCTTTCACGCTGCTTCTGTGTGAGTTCAATTACCCCATGGGCGGGATTCTCCAGTCGTACTCATCCCAAATTGGAAAATCCCGCCCGAGGTCAATGGACATTTTAATGGTCTGCCCCCCCCCCCTATGAGTCCCATGGTGGGCGGGACGGGAAAATTCCCCCCCATATGTCAACACAAATCCATGTTACTATTTGACAGTGTAGAATACCTGGGTACAAACAATACTAGGCACTGTGAGTACTCAAACCTACAAGCTTTCAGTACTTGCTAGCAAGGAGAACAAACATTCAACGAAATACATTGCAATGTGTTCTCCTGATTCATACAGATAATGTGACAGTTATAGTTCACCATATCTTGCTCTTTGGAACTTTGTTACTGAAAAGGTCTTATTTCCATCCTGTGGCCAAGGCTGGGAACACAGTGTTTATGAAACTGACACAAGGTTTAGATTAGTCGCTTATCCTGAATATGCAAGCGTTGGCCTCACTGAAGACCTTGTTGATAAGTTTTTTTCCATTCTCGCTGACAGAGTTGCCTTGTTGTTGTAACTTAATTTTCCACACCGGCATCTGCAGTTTTTAACTGCTTTTAATTATAGTTTCACAGCAACCCCATGGTGCTTTACTTGAAGTGAGCATCCTTAATCTTGCAGAACAAAGTGAATTAAATATTTGGCCATAGCTGGAATTACAACTTAAGTTCCACAACAGCATCATCTAACAAAGGAGTTAGTGAGATTGAAAACTAAAATGCAGCCCATGAAAATCAAACTAGCCCTTGAGAAAATCTCAAGAAAAGCCCTCAAAAAAAATTATCTTGAGCCCCAGACTGGCTCTTTTTACTCAATCCACAAAACCCTCTATCTTCCTTTTTCTATAACCATTTGGCTATTTTTCCCTTAAAAAAATACAGTGGTATCTGCCTCAACTATTCATCATAGCAAAATATTCTTTTCCAAGAACTTTCTGTGTCAATAGATTTCTCCTAACCACTCTGGCTACTGTGTTACTGACAATTTTCATTGACTTTGCCATTGACTCTCCAACAACAGAAAATAGCTTTCCCAGTTGTAGGGAAAATGTCCTGTAAATTACCTGAACTGTTCTTAAATTGGAGTTTCAGATTGAAGGGGCCAAACAAAATGGAGTCAATGGTAACGCGAAGTGCTAAGAATTGAAACCAAAAACTATTACTGGAACAGAACAGCCCCTACCAATTATAAGTGTATATAAACACAAACCGTGCGTTAGATTGATATTGTGTCCTATCTGATCCTAGGTAGGAGCATTTGTTAAAGAAAAACCAGAGACAGGAAGAAAAATAAGTTCGGCCTGTTGAGGTATCAACTTGGCTTTTTTGATTGTTAGAAGCGATTATCACCAAAGTGTTAAACCTGCTGGCACATGTTTTATTCAGATTGGACAATTGAATAGATTTTTTTTTAAACTTGGTATTCTTAGGAGAGTGCTTAGCACATTCTTTAGCTTTGTTAGATGTAATTTCCATGTTAGAAGTTTTTTTTCAGTCTTCTCCAGTCATCTTCTGCAGTGATCTTTACCAAACAAAATGTAGAAGTATAAAGTGCATTGAGGACAGAGAGGTAGACAAATCAAATTGTACAGCTATATACCAGCCAGTTACAGGCAGAGATAAGTGTGCCACCTCACTGTGTCAGTTGTCTAAGGTAAAGGCATAGAACATAGAACATAGAACATTACAGCACAGAACAGGCCCTTCGGCCCACGATGTTGTGCCGACCTTCATCTGAAACCAAGATCAAGCTATCCCACTCCCTACCATCCTGGTGTGCTCCATGTGCCTATCCAATAACCGCTTAAATGTTCCTAAAGTGTCTGACTCCACTATCACTGCAGGCAGTCCATTCCACACCCCAACCACTCTCTGCGTGAAGAACCTACCTCTGATATCCTTCCTATATCTCCCACCATGAACCCTATAGTTATGCCCCCTTGTAATAGCTCCATCCACCCGAGGAAATAGTCTTTGAACGTTCACTCGATCTATCCCCTTCATCATTTTATAAACCTCTATTAAGTCTCCCCTCAATCTCCTCCGCTCCAGAGAGAACAGCCCCAGCTCCCTCAACCTTTCCTCATAAGACCGACACTCCAAACCAGGCAGCATCCTGGTAAATCTCCTCTGCACTCTTTCCAGTGCTTCCACATCCTTCTTATAGTGAGGTGACCAGAACTGCACGCAATATTCCAAATGCGGTCTCACCAAGGTCCTGTACAGTTGCAGCATAACCCCACGGCTCTTAAACTCCAACCCCCTGTTAATAAAAGCTAACACACTATATGCCTTCTTCACAGCTCTATCCACTTGAGTGGCAACCTTTAGAGATCTGTGGATATGGACCCCAAGATCTCTCTGTTCCTCCACAGTCTTCAGAACCCTACCTTTGACCCTGTAATCCACATTTAAATTAGTCCTACCAAAATGAATCACCTCACATTTATCAGGGTTAAACTCCATTTGCCATTTTTCAGCCCAGCTTTGCATCCTATCTATGTCTCTTTGCAGCCTACAACAGCCCTCCACCTCATCCACTACTCCACCAATCTTGGTGTCATCAGCAAATTTACTGATCCACCCTTCAGCCCCCTCCTCTAAGTCATTAATAAAAATCACAAAGAGCAGAGGACCAAGCACCGATCCCTGCGGCACTCCGCTAGCAACCTGCCTCCAGTCCGAAAATTTTCCATCCACCACCACCCTCTGTCTTCGATCAGATAGCCAGTTACCTATCCAATCGGCCAACTTTCCCTCTATCCCACACCTCCTTACTTTCATCATAAGCCGACCATGGGGGACCTTATCAAACGCCTTACTAAAATCCATGTATATGACATCAACCGCCCTACCTTCATCAACACACCTAGTTACCTCCTCAAAAAATTCTATCAAATTTGTGAGGCACGATTTGCCCTTCACAAATCCATGCTGACTATCCCGGATTAATCCGCATCTTTCTAAATGGTCGTAAATCCCATCCCTAAGGACCTTTTCCATCAATTTACCAACCACCGAAGTCAGACTAACCGGTCTATAATTACCAGGGTCATTTCTATTCCCTTTCTTAAACAGAGGAACAACATTCGCCACTCTCCAGTCCTCTGGCACCATCCCCGTGGACAGCGAGGACCCAAAGATCAAAGCCAAAGGCTCTGCAATCTCATCCCTCGCCTCCCAAAGAATCCTAGGATACATTTCATCAGGCCCAGGGGACTTATCGACCTTCAGTTTATTCAAAACTGCCAATACATCCTCCCTCCGAACATCTATTTCCTCCAGCCTATTAGCCTGTAACACCTTCTCTTCCTGAAAAACATGGCCCCTCTCCTTGGTGAACACTGAAGAAAAGTATTCATTCATCACCTCGCCTATCTCTACTGATTCCATACACAAGTTCCCACCACTGTCCTTGACCAGCCCTAACCTCACCCTGGTCATTCTTTTATTCCTCACATAAGAGTAAAAAGCCTTGGGGTTTTCCTTGATCCGACCCGCCAAGGACTTCTCATGTCCCCTCCTAGCTCTCCTCAGCCCCTTTTTCAGCTCATTCCTTGCTAACTTGTAACCCTCAATCGAGCCATCTGAACCTTGTTTCCTCATCCCTACATAAGCTTCCCTCTTCCTTTTCACAAGACATTCCACCTCTTTTGTGAACCACGGTTCCCTCACTCGGCCATTTCCACCCTGCCTGACAGGGACATACCTATCAAGGACACCCAGTATTTGTTCCTTGAAAAAGTTCCACTTTTCATCAGTGCCTTTCCCTGACAGTTTCTGTTCCCATCTTATGCCCCCTAATTCTTGTCTAATCGCATCATAATTACCTCTCCCCCAATTGTAAGCCTTGCCCTGCCGTCCGGCCCTATCCCTCTCCATTGCAATAACAAAAGACACCGAATTGTGGTCACTATCTCCAAAGTGCTCTCCCACAACCAAATCTAACACTTGGCCCGGTTCATTTCCCAGTACCAAATCCAATGTGGCCTCACCCCTTGTCGGCCTATCCACATATTGTGTCAGGAAACCCTCCTGCACACACTGCACAAAAAGTGCCCCATCCAAACTATTCGACCTACAAAGGTTCCAATCAATATTTGGAAAGTTAAAGTCCCCCATGACAACTACCCTGTGACCCCCACACGTATCCATAATCTGCTTAGCAATTTCTTCCTCCACATCTCTATTACTATTTGGGGGCCTATAGTAAACTCCTAGCAACGTGACCGCTCCTTTCCTGTTTCTAACTGCAGCCCATATTACCTCAGTGTGCATATCCCCCTCAAAGTGCTTTTCCGCAGCCGTTAAACTATCCTTGATTAACAATGCTACTCCTCCACCTCTTTTACCAGCTTCCCTACACTTACTGAAACATCTATACCCCGGAACGTCCAACAACCATTCCTGTCCTTGTTCTACCCACGTCTCCGTAATGGCCACAACATCGTAGTCCCAAGTAGCAATCCACGCCCCAAGTTCATCCACCTTGTTCCGGATGCTCCTTGCATTGAAGTAGACACACTTCAACCCATCTTCCTGTCTACCGGTACCCACCCTTGACCTTGATACCTTCCCCAATACCTCACCACCCTCAACACTGACTTCCGGACTACAACTCCTTTTCCCACTCCCCTGACAAATTAGTTTAAATCCCCCTGAAGAGCCGTAGCAAATTTCCCTCCGAGGATATTGGTGCCCCTCTGGTTCAGGTGCACCCCGTCCTGTTTGTAGAGGTCCCACCTTCCCCAGAACGTGTTCCAATTATCCACGTATCTGAAACCCTCCCTCCTGCACCATCCCTGCAACCACATGTTTAAGTGCACTCTCTCCCTGTTCCTCAACTCGCTATCACGTGGCACCGGTAGCGTACCAGAGATGACCACATGTTTTGTCTTTGCTCTCAGCTTCCAGCCCAGCTCCCGAAATTCCTGTTTTAAATCCCCGTCCCTTCTCTTACCTATGTCATTGGTACCAATGTGTACCACGACTTGTGACTGTTTCCCCTCCCCCTTAAGAATCCGGAAAACACGGTCCGAGACGTCACGGACCCTGGCATCCGCTAGGCAACAAACCATCCTCGAGTCTCTTTTGCTGCCACAGAACCTCCTATCTATCCCTCTAACTAACGAGTCCCCAATAACTATTGCCCTCCCGCTCTCCTCCTTACCCTCCTGAGCCACAGGGACGGACTCAGTGCCGGAGATCCTCTCACTGCGGCTCACCACTGGTATGTCGTCCCCCTCAACCGTATCCAAAGCGGAATACTTATTGCTAAGGGGAACGACCACAGGGGATCCCTGCACCGACTGCTTCTTCCCAGCCCCTCTCACCGTCACCCATCTATTTTCATTCCTCGGAGTAACTGTATCCCTGAAGCTTCTGTCTATGGCCATCTCTGCATCCCGAATGATCCTAAGTTCCTCCAACTCCAGCTCCAGTTCCCTTACACGGTTTTGGAGGAGCTGCAGATGGATGCACTTCTCACAGGTATAATCAGCAGGGACACTGTCGTCGTCCCTCACCTCGAACATAGTGCAAGAGGAACATTGCACTGCCTTCACACCCATCCTCTCTAGATACCCTGCCAGTACCAGGTAGAAACAGCAAAAAATGAATTAACTCACCCCTGCTCGCCCTTTCTGCCCAAGCCCTGTGAGCCAAAGCCCTACTGCTTTCACTCTGCCTCCTGCTCACTCTGCTGCCCGCTAACGACGCTGCCCGCTCAAAAGTGCGGCCTACTTTTAAACCCTCCAAAAACCTTCCCAGACTCCTGCTGGGCCCACTTCCTGTTTTAAAAAAAACCTCCGATTTTTTACACAAATTTAACTTAAAATAAATAAATAAATGTAGTGAACAAACCAACTGCCTTCTCCTCAGCCTGGTCCTGTGGAACAATGAGATTTAATCCAGTGAGTTCAATGTGCGACGTGGATTGAGCTATAACAGAGAACTCAGTGTAACAGATACCTTGCCCACCAACAAGACATTCCTGAAGCTAAAGCCATCATCCAACCAGTGACTGATAGCTCACAGAAACGTTATCAGGCAGCTTGACCCTGATTGGTCAAAGCATTGCCCTAACAAATGAGTCAGCGGTTGACTGTCACATATTTTGATCAGCTGAAACAGGTGCAATGAGTAGACCTGTTCTTTCTGTCTGCATAGAATATGGCCCTGTATATTAACATAGGTAGTTTCCAGTGCATGCGAATGTCTCACACTGCAAGCCTGACTGGCAATCTTAAGTAGGTTGCCTAAAATTGGTTGTCTTAAATTGGTTCTGCCTGTTTCAGCTAAATCAGTTTTATGAGAGCAAAAATGAACCAATTTTGTGAGGTTATACTCTCCATCTCAATCATTCCTGAAATATATTTGACAGCATATTGGGCCTGACAATTTTGCGGGGTTTCCTGACAATCACCGAGACTAGGCATTCAGCCCCTTGCTTCTGTTAACCAGGGCTGTAATGTCTGTTTTGGGGGCCCTTCCTGAAGTTGGTCTCTTCTGAGTAAAGAGGCTCGCAGCCAACCGTACACAGGTTTACCAACATTGATGCGTAATGTCCTAACTATGTTAGCGGTTGTGGGTTTTATATAAAAAGAAAATGACATGGTTTGCACTCGAAGATTCTCCCGGTGAATATGGCGATGGTCCAGAGAATCAGGCGTCAGCACAAAAACGGGTTTGGAGACTGGCATCAAACCTGTCGCGGCTCACCCCGCCAGCCCCCATGGTGGGCAGGAACCCAATAAATATTCAACTGAACTACATTAAGTATAATTATGGGTTGAAATCTGATGCAAATATCTCCTACTATTCAACCGCATCCCTAGAGGGATCTGCAGCGAGTGGGCTTTCATACAGGTCCTCACAAGCAAAGGCCTGACGTGTTGGATCCTAAGGGTCCAGGAAGCACCACCAACTCCTCAGCAATGAAAGGCATCGTTCCTCCCAATACCACGGAGGCATGAGATTTCAAAGAGGGAGTTAAACCACAAACCGTGTACTTCAGATGTATTCAATCATGAAGGGAAAGAAAAATAAACAGAGAAGGCTGAGGGGCGACCTGATAGAGGTGTACAAGATAATGAGGGGCATGGACAGAGTGGATAGGGAGCAGCTGTTCCCCTTAGTTAAAGGGTCAGTCACAGGAGGGCATAGGTTCAAGGTGAGGGGCAGGCGGTTTAGGGCGGATGTGAGGAAATACTTTTTTACCCAGAGGGTGGTGATGGTCTGGAATGCACTGCCTGGGAGGGTGGTAGGGGCAGGTTGCCTCACATCCTTTGAAAAGTATCTGGATGAGCACTTGGCACATCATAACATTCAAGGCTATGGGCCAAGTGCTGGTAAATGGGATTAAGTGGAAGTTCAGGTGTTTCTCGCATGTTGGTGAAGACACAATGGGCCAAAAGGCCTCTTCTGTACTGTATGATTCTATGATTCTGTAACTTGAGATTGTTGTTGACATCTGACAATCTTAAATAGGTTGACATAACAATAGACATAGATAGGAAAAGGGATGGGGAAGTAAGGCAGAAATTCAGAGAGTTAGGGTGGGCTTAGAGCTTTATCAAACATGGTTGTTATCTCTGGTTTGTTACCCGTGCCACGTGCTAGTGAGGAGAGGAATAGGGAGAGAGAGCTGTTGAACACGTGGCTACAGGGATGGTGCAGGAGGGTGGGATTCAGATACCTGGATAATTGGGAGTCATTCTGGGGTAGGTGGGACCTCTACAAATGGGATGGTTTACACCCGAACCAGTATCCTGGGGGGGGGAAATTTGCTAATGCTCTTTGGGAGGGTTTAAACTAATTCAGCAGAGGGATGGGAACCTGAATTGTAGCTCCAGTGTACAGGAGGTTGAGAGTAGTGAGGTCATGAATAAGGTTTCAAGGTTGCAGGAGTGTACCGGCAGACAGGAATGTGGTTTGAAGTGTGTCTACTTCAATGCCAGGAGCATCCGGAATAAGGTGGGTGAACTTGCAGCATGGGTTTGTACCTGGGACTTCGCTGTTGTAGCCATTTTGGAGACATGGATAGAGCAGGGACAGGAATGGTTATTGCAGGTTCCGGGGTTTAGATGTTTCAGTAAGATCAGGGAAGGTGGTAAGAGAGGGGGAGGTGTGGCATTGTTAGTCAAGGACAGTATTACGGTAGCAGAAAGGACGTTTGATGAGGACTCATGGGCTGAGGTTAGAAACAGGAAAGGAGAGGTCACTCTGTTGGGAGTTTTCTATAGGCCTCCAAAAAGTTCCAGAGATGTAGAGGAAAGGATTGCAAAGATGATTCTGGATAGGAGCGAACGTAACAGGGTTATGGGGGACTTTAACTTTACAAATATTGACTGGAAAAGCTATAGTTCGAGTACTTTAGGTGGGTCAGTTTTTGTCCAATGTGTGCAGGAGGGTTTCCTGACACAGTATGTAGAAAGGCCAACAAGAGGCGAGGCCACATTGGATTTGGTACTGGGTAATGAATCAGGCCAGGTGTTAGATTTGGAGGTTGGTGAACACTTTGGTGATTGTGACTACAATTCGGTTACGTTTACTTTAGCAATGGAAGGGGATAGGTATATTCCGCAGGGCAAGAGTTATAGCTGGGGGAAAGGAAATTATGATGCGATTAGAGATTTAGGATGCATAGGATGTGGAAGGAAACTGCAAGGGATGGGCACAATTGAAATGTGGAGCTTGTTCAAGGAACAGCTACTGCGTGTCTTTGATAAGTATGTACCTGTCAGGCAGGGAGGAAGTGGTCGAGCAAGGGAACTGTGGTGTACTAAAGAAGTTGAATCTCTTGTGAAGAGAGACGTGAAGGCTCAGTTAGGGCACTTGAGAGTTACAAGTTAGCCAGGAAGGACCGAAAGAGAGAGCTAAGAAGAGCCAGGAGGGGACATGAGAAGTCTTTGGCAGGTAGGATCAAGGAAAACCCTAAAGCTTTCTATAGGTATGTCAGGAATAAAAGAATGACTAGGGTAAGATTAGGGCCAGTAAAGGACAATAGTGGGAAGTTGTGCGTGGAGTCCAAAGAGATAGAGAGATGCGAAATGCATATTTTTCGTCAGTATTCACACAGGAAAAAGACAATGTTGTTGAGGAGAATACTGAGATACAGGCTATTAGACTAGACGAAATTGAAGTTCATAAGGAGGAGGTGTTAGCAATTCTGGAAAGTGTGAAGATAGATAAGTCCCCTGGACTGGATGGGATTTATCCCAGGATTCTCTGGGAGACTAGGGAGGAGATTGCAGAGCCTTTGCCTTCGATCTTTATGTCGTCATTGTTTACAGGAATAGTGCCAGAAGACTGGAGGATAGCAAATGTTGTCCCCTTGTTCAAAAAGGGGAGTAGAGACAACCCTGGTAATTATAGACCAGTGAGCCTTACTTCTGTTGTGGGCAAAGTTTTGGAAAGGATTTTAAGAGATGGGATTTATAAGCATCTAGAAAGGAATAATTTGATTAGGGATAGTCAACACGGTTTTGTGAAGGGTAGGTCGTGCCTCACAAACCTTATTGAGTTCTTTGAGAAGGTGACCAAAGAGGTGGATAAGGGTAAAGCAGTTGATGTGGTGTATGTGGATTACAGTAAAGTGTTTGATAAGGTTCCCCACGGTAAGCTATTGCAGAAGATACGGAGCCATGGGATTGAGGGTAATTTAGTGGTTTGGATCAGAAATTGGCTAGCTTGAAGAAGACAGAGGGTGGTGGTTGATGGGAAATGTTCATCCTGGAGTTCAGTTACTAGTGGTGTACCACAAGGATCTGTTTTGGGGCCACTGCTGTTTGTCATTTTTATAAATGACCTGGATGAGGGCGTAGAAGGATGGGTTAGTAAATTTGCGGATGACACTAAAGTCGGTGGAGTTGTGGACAGTGCAGAAGGTTGTTGCAGGTTACAGAGGGACATAGATAAGCTGCAGAGCTGGGCTGAGAGGTGGCAAATGGAGTTCAATGCGGAAAAGTGTGAGGTGATTCACTTTGGAAGGAGTAACAGGATTACAGAGCACTGGGCTAATGGTAAGATACTTGGTAGTGTAGATGAACAGAGAGATCTCGGTGTCCATGTGCATAGATCCCTGAAAGTTGGCACCCAGGTTGATAGAGTTGTTAAGAAGGCGTACGGAGTGTTAGCTTTTATTGGTGGAGGGATTAGGTTTCGGAGCCAGGAGGTCATGTTGCAGCTGTACAAAACTCTGGTGCGGCCGCTCTTGGAGTATTGCGTACAGTTCTGGTCGCCGCATTATAGGAAGGACGTGGAAGCATTGGAAAGGGTGCAGAGGAGATTTACCAGGATGTTGCCTGGTATGGTGGGAAGGTCTTATGAGGAAAGGCTGAGGGACTTGAGACTGTTATCCTTAGAGAGAAGAAGGTTAAGAGGTGACTTAATAGAGGCGTATAAGATGATCAGGGGATTAGATAGGGTGGACAGTGAGAGCCTTTTTCCTCAGATGGTGATGGCTAGCATGAGGGGACATAGCTTTAAATTGAGAGGTGATAGATATAGGACAGATGTCAGAGGTAGGTTCTTTACTTAGAGAATAGTAAGGGCGTGGAATGCCCTGCCTGCAACAGTAGTGGACTCATCAACATTAAGGGCATTTAAATGGTCATTGGATAAACATATGGATGATATTGGAAAAGTGTAGGTTAGATGGGCTTTAGAATGGTTTCACAGGTTGGCGCAACATCGAGGGCTGAAGGGCCTATACTGCGCTGTAATGTTCTATGTTCTATGGTTAAAGTTTATGGAGGTAATAACAAATACAATGTAGTTCTCAACTTTCTCTTTAAGAGTAGTAATTAGGGTAGTCACATGAATAGCATCGCTATAAGATGCCAAAAAGCTATTCACATGATACGATAATCAATCTTGCTCTCTTGAAGCTTTTAATGAATGGGAAAATCCTGCCGGCATAAATGGTGGTAACATTCCCGCCCAACTGTCAATTTATATTGGGTTTATGTTTGAAAATAATAGCAACCTATGATTTTTATACCAGATCTCTTGATTTTTGTAAGTGCTTGTCTCGTGGTTTTGAGACAATGTGGTTGGAGTGTCTGCAAGTGAAATTGTGAGAAAAAGCCAAGCTGCCTCTGAAGGCAAGGGAGACATAAGCAGCTTTCATAATGAGCTAAATGAAGCCCAGTTGCAGTTGAGCCTCAAGCTTCCAGGTTCTGGCGTTTGCTAATTGTTTGCTATTAGTCACGCGCCTGAAAACAGGCCACAACTAAATTCCCCGTCAGTGGATCACCTGATTACTAGGAGTATCACCACAGTCGATCTGTGAGTTGTAACTCAAGTGCTTTATGCTTGCTGTTTCTGCTAGGGATTGCTCCAGCAAGCTACTGTTGCTTGTCCAGTAATTACATTATAAAATATATTTCCATTTGGTAAAATGCACTGTCACAGCACTACTGCTATACTTAATGGATTGAGTTATATGAACTTCAAATATTAATCTATTTTCTGACTGAGTAATTTTATAGCTTGTAATGAAATAACAGCTGTATCCTCTTCTATAAATTTTGTTTTATAATCTGAATTGGAAAATCATTTGTGCATATTAGTTGATAGAAAATGTATACGTATTTTTAAAGCTTTGACCTCCCTACCCCCGCACCCCCCCCAGTATGTAAGATGTTCAGTCACATAATTATAACAATTCACAGATGAGATAATGCATTTGAAATCTTCCAGCTTTCAATACAGGTCTATATAAAAGGCTCACAAAAGTGACACAGAATAATTTTAGTATCCTTTATAGCTAAGTGATATGCCAACTCCCTACGGAGTACACTTTGCAATTTAATGAGTGCAGTAAGTTGTGCATTTCCATGCTGGCTATTTACAATATTATTGTGTCCAATAGGTTGCAATAGGGGCAGAGGAACGAGACGGTAGGGTAAATGTCAGGTATGCTACCCCTCAAACTTCCATTTGTTGGGAAATTCCCCAGGGCACAGGTTAGAAAGATGCTGGAAAGGATATGGCCTGCAGCTATACTCCAGACTGCCAATTTTGCTATCTTTGTAGCCAGGTTGGGAATGCTTCTGCTCATTCAAAGCGGCAGGGAGTTTAAAAAAATTATTTATCTGCAAAATTGGGAGCTGGTGACCCTTCTAGTGGGAACTAGTGGCAGGCCTTTGTATCAGCTTTTGGTAGCCACCTCTCTCAAGAAGATGTTGTGGAATAATGAAAAGAGGACGAGGAATGCAGGTTTTCGCTGCATCTAAAAGCTCATATTTTCTTCCCTGTGCCTGGGATACACGAGATTGGAGTGCACTGCCTTCCATCTGCTCTTTAACTGTGCAATGTTCTCAGGTTTGTTGCCATGCTTCTGATTAATTTATGTCTATATCACTTCTGTTCCATTATGCCCAATATGAAGCAGGCAACAAATCAGGTGAGGCCAAGAAGGGGGACAAATTTTCTGGGTTAGAGTTCCTTCCAAGCTTCAAGTACAATGCAAGTTTACCATCTGTGTGCCATTTGGCTGCAGTGACCACTGCTTTACTCTTTTGACAAGTAAAAATATATTGACGATTCTATGATGTGAAAGTCTTTGGTTCCTGCTTCAATCCTTCTTGTTTCCATGGATTACTTAAAGCCCACCTCTGAACAAACTATTCACTGTTTCTTAGTTCTTGGAGGAGCTTAAAATAGTTTCTAAACCTGCAGCACAGCAAGCATTTTTTTATCTGGCTAGCGAACAGGTATGTTGTAGCGTGTATGTCCTTCTTTTGAAAAATGGCCCCAAGTAGCTTTATCTAGCAATGACTAAGAACTAATAATTCCTTTTCATGATAGAATATGGCAGGGAGGGACTTCACAGTAATTAAATGTCCTGCTTTCACTTTGTGCTTCAAATAGCCCTGCTCCTTATTCCGGTGAAGGTCTCATATCAATCAGTATAGTCATAAAAATGTGTGGAACCATCACAAAGCATTTCTCTCGTTGTACTAGACTTCGAGCAAACTGAGAAACTGTAATTGTGTTGCATTTTTCGTTTTTGCTGCACAACTACCACTTCAGATCTCAAAGGTTAAAGGGAGAGTAAGCTGCAGTCAGAGGACATCTGACATTTTTGATGGTTTTTAAATTACTTTATTCAGGCTCACAAATGAAATACTCCACTGGAGATATTACCCATTTATCAAAATCGGACTGCAAGCAGATCATCCCTATATGATTTAATTTAGATACATAGTATATTTAACCAGAGTAGGACTAGACCATACAATGTTTTGATAAATCAAATTTGTTGCTGGTTGTTAAAGACGGTACTTTTAACATTGATACTGGATGTTTTTGCACTTCTGGTTTTTAATCCCTCACAATGCTTTATTAGTATTTTAAATTGGTAGTCCTTGAATGATATATGGAGTCTAATTTTTGCCCAGTAAACATGGATCTTTCCATGGACACAAATGGCTCTTTGAGGGTTTTTTTTCGATTGGCGGAACTTTACTGAATCAGGATTTTATTTTAAACCTAAAACAGGATTCATATTTTTCTTTATCAGTAGATGATAAATTTTAAAGATATGATATACTAATGGGCATTAAAACTGAAGGCCTTCTCGTAGGCAGTTCCTCAGAATCAAGAATTACTTTCTTCCACTTTGGTTCAATGTGTTCCGAGACGGCTGATAATTCCAATGCCCAATCTGCAGACTCTGCCACAAATGGGGCAGGTGGTGTTTGCAGGATTGGGGGAATGGGTTGTTTGGAGGTTTTGTGTACTCACTCCGATGCCTCAGCTTCACCTCCGTACATTCGCTACGAAGTCTGTTGCTGTGGTTGACGCCTTTGTGAGCGAAAGCCTTCTCCATTTTGGTCAGTCACAAGCCAGGTTCTCCCATGTGTCTTAAGACCTGTTAGATCTCTTCATGGATGCTTCAAAGACACCCTTAAAGTGTTTCCACTTGAACATTGCACTATGCACTACACAATACTTGCTACTTTAAAGTTGTAGATTGAATTATTTGAGAAAAAACAAACTAGCCACTGGGTTCCCATAAATTACTCAAAATGCTTTTCTCACTAATTTTTAATATCCAACATATAAGGTTGAAAAAAATAAAAATTTTTAGAAATACATATTTTGCAATAACAAATTTATTCATGGAATTATCTTTTGAGAATCTCAATGCCAGTATTAAAATTATTTGAAGGTCTCAGATTCTCCCTAAAGCGTGGGTTTGAAGTTAATATTTTTGCCCAGAGCTGTAACTACATTGAATTTAGATTACACAATTTGAGCATAAGAGTGCGCCAGATTTCCTAGGATGCATCACTGCTGTTTAGTCTGTTGTATAAATGGAATATTCTCCTTGTGGAACACTTTCCTTAACCTCATTTTACCTTCTGCCAGTAGCTATTTGTTATATATTTTGGAAAGACAATTTTGGAAAGCTTCAGTGAGGTAAAATGTATATTGTGCTTTTTTTTTCAAAAACAAAGAGTATGAGAAGTGTTCTGATTATACCTCTGTTGTATTTTTGCTTTGGGTTCTTTAATCATTACAAAGAATTGTACAAAGAGAAGAACTTGCATTTATATTGTGTCTTTCATAAGCTGAGGACATCGTGCTTTAAATCTAATGGTGAACTTTGGAAGTTTGTCATAATTGTAGACTTGTGCCAAAAGACCAAAGAGCAGAGAAATTTTCGAGCACAACAAAAACAGAAAATAATGGAAAATCTCAGCATGTTTGACAGCATCTGTGGAGAGAATAGAGTTAATGTTTCAAGCCTGGATGACCTGACTTGTCTCTCAATCAGCAACTCTCCATCCTTCTCAATCACCTCTCCCTTCCATTCCTTCTCGATCACCATTCCCTTCCATTCCCTATCACTTTTCCTTTCGTCTTCCTCCTCCTTTCAGTTTCTGTCCCACATCTTTTCTATTCTTTCTCTCCCTTCTACCCTTCCTCCCAGTCTCTCTGTGCACATCTTCCTCTTTTCTCCTTTCCCCTCTTCGTCTCTTGCCCTCTTTCCTCATATTCTCTCATCCTTTTCTCCTCCTCTTTCCCCTCCTTTCATGCTCAGCTACTCCTGTCATCATCACTTCTGCTCTCTCCTCTCTGCTAAAATTCAATTATTTCCCTGCCCTATAAACCTGCTTGATCGGAAACTTGCACTGGAACTCTACCACCTCGCCCACCCAGAATCGGAGCGGGCGAGGCTCCAACAGTGGAAATTTCTGTTGACCTTGGGCGGGAATTTCCAGTCTCGCCTGAACAAGACCGTAAAATCCAGCCCTTGCTCTGAACTCCCTGGGTGTCCCTCACAAAATCCTCCATAGCTGGCTACACAATCCATCATTTGCCTTACCAGAAACACTGCTCGGGTTGCTATGTCTCTTATTGCTAATCCCACCTTAAGCACTCCCCATTTTCTACTTTCAACTACCTCATCCTCTTCCATCCCTCCCACCTCTCACTTCAAATCATTATCACCTACTCCTCCTGCAATCCTAAAATGTACCTTGACTTAATCACTGAGATTTCCACCCTCACTCTATGCTGGACAACTTAATATTCTGGATGATTCAACCTGCATCTAAACTCCATTTCGTCACCCCTCATCTAATTTCACTGACCTTCTGCTTTCTCAGTCTAATGCATACCCAGATTCACTTGACATCATCACATCATGCAGCCTATGAGATTTCAATCATTAATAAGGATCTTTCTGATACCTTTTAGATCTCACTTTTCACTCATCACT
The DNA here is from genome assembly GCF_964213995.1 of Mustelus asterias. Lineage (NCBI taxonomy): Eukaryota > Metazoa > Chordata > Chondrichthyes > Carcharhiniformes > Triakidae > Mustelus > Mustelus asterias. Next base: position 104,659,552 of record NC_135809.1, on the reverse strand, counting down.
TTTCCCAAAGATAGGGGAGTCTAAAACTAGTGGGCATAGGTTTAGGGTGAGAGGGGAGAGATACAAAAGGGTCCAGAGGGGCAATCTTTTCACTCAGAGGGTGGTGAGTGTCTGGAATGAGCTGCCAAAGGCAGTAGTAGAGGCGGGTACAATTTTGTCTTTTAAAAAGCATTTAGACAATTACATGGGTAAGATGGGACTAGCTTAATGGTAAAAACTGGGCAGCATGGACAGGTTGGGCCGAAGGGCCTGTTTCCATGCTATAAAACTTTATGACTCATGTTTCCCCTCCCCTCTTATCTCCTACTCCACAAATGGGGGGGGGGGGGGGGGGGGGAACAAACCTCTTCCGCCATCCTCCAACTCCCTTTCCTCTCACCTCCATCCGTCACAATGGCTGTGCTGCTTTTTGACCTGTTCAATGGTTCCTTCATCTCTGTTTTCAATGCCTTTCTTTGTCCCAAATGACTCATCTTCTCCGACTAGCACAGTTTTAATCTTTGTTCATTAACTCCGTGGGTCACAAACTCAAGCACACCTGGTATGACTGGCCTTGTCACTTGGCATCTGATCTTGGTCAACCATCTTCACCTCTATCATGTCACACTTTCATCAGCCAAATCTTCCTTTTAATCAAACATTATGTTGGAGGGCAAGGATAATTTATGGCTTATTTTCTCCATGATGAATTGCTTTCACAGATTCATTTTCTCCCCCTTAAATCCTTACTGCTAACTGTGAGTACAAAGAACTGATGATTTCTTCATTTCGAAGACTCAAGCCTCTGCTACCACCCCCTTGCTTTGCCAAGCTCCTGAACATCTCCAGTCCCCACTTATTCTACTCCTGATGCCATCATTCTGTATTTTCCCTTTAATCTCCCCTCATGCCCCCTGGAGGCCCTGGGATTTAGATCATTCATTCTCAATCCTCTGCCCAAACCATTAATGACCACTTACTTACATTACCTGGTCCCTATATTGTTATTTGACATCACCAATAACACCCCTTTCTCAGGCTCAGTCACTCTCCTTTTTTAAATCATCATAATTACACCCTCCATCCATCCTCTTTATCATAGAATCCCTACAGTGCAGAGGGAGGCCAATTGGCCCATCGAGTCTGCACCGATCACAATCCCACCCAGGCCCCGCTCCTGTAACCCCACATATTTACCCTGCTAATGCCCTGACACTAGGGTCAATTTTGGCATGGCCAACCTAACCCGCACATCTTTGGACTGTGGGAGGAAACCAGAGTACCCAGAGGAAACACGGGGAAAATGTGCAAACTCCACACAGATAGTGACCCGAGGCCGGAATTGAACCTGGGTCTTTGGCGCTGTGAGGCAGCAGTGCTAACCACTGTGCTACCGTTAACCCCCATACCATTTCCAACCTTTCTTTCTTCTCTAAAATCCAGAAATCTGTCATTGCTTTCAACTGATACATTTCCACACAAGTCTTTTTTAGTTCATTGTCATAGGTAATGCCAAAACCTCTTTGTTTACAAGAGCATCATCACTAGCTTTGATATCTAGGTAAGCTATTGTTAATGCACATGATTACAATCAGAATAATTGTCCACTAATTATTTTCACTAATGGAATTATTTTACTTCTCAACGGTACCTTTGTGTTCAATAAAGACAGAACATCACATCAAACCACATTTTAGGTTTATATAAGAGAATGTATTTAGCAGAAATGCACAAGTAGCTATATTAAAATTATATATTTACAGTAGATTGCTTCAATCTAGCTTAGCAAACAAAGCACAATACATAATACTAAGTACAATGCTAAACTACCAAATTCATAAATTCAGCGTTGATTTTCATATATTACGAATCACTGCTGCAGTTGATATCGTGAACTTCACCTCTTGAACATTCTCAACTGTCTCTATGATGGAAACTGCCACAGCTCCTTTATATAGCTCCAAAAAACAATTCCTGTGATTCCTAGAGTTTTAAAAAACTGTTAGACCATAAGACGCAGGAGCTAAGGTAGGCCATTCGGCCCATTAAGTCTGCTCCATCATTCAATGAGATCATGGTTAATCGATATGACTACATTTGTAAATTCCTGTCTACTATACACATAACTAAATATAAAGTCTTCACTATATTCACCGCCCCCCTCCCACCCCCACCCCTATCCACCCACTCATCACCATAATTTGATGTCCCTGAATTTTGAAGTTGTACTCCTAAATCCGGAATCCAAATCATTCGTGTATTTTGTGAACAGTGGTCCCAGCATTCTGCAGGACATAACTTCACACTTTTTGCCAGTCTGTTAGAATTCCTCAAGTTCAGCTTCCATCCCGTTGACTGTACTAAAACCTCCTTGGTCGAGATCATTAATGACCTCGACTGTGATTGATCCACCATTCACTATGTGCTTTTGTCTTCTAACCTCTCTCCTTTACACAATGATAGTCAACTGTACTATCCTCCACCATTGCCTTGTCTTTCTTGCTGTGGGAATGTCCTTGCATGATTCCAATCCAGTCTGCACATTCAATATATCTCCAACAACAGCTTATTTTGCTACTGATCTCAGAAGTTCCCCAAGGATCTCTCTGGTGTCTCTGCTTCTTCACATACATGCTGCACTTCAGTCACATAGGAACAGGAATAGGCCACTTAGCCCCATGCATCTGATCTGCCATTCACCGATCACGGCAGATATGCAATCTAACTCCACATACTCACCTTTGTCCCATATCCCTTAGTATGTGAGGATAACAAAAGGTTTATAAAGCTCAGGTTGAATTGATCTAGCATCGATTGCCATCTACAGAAGAGCTTTCCAAATTTCTAACACCTTAGTATGCAGTTTCCTAATTTCACTTGAGAGGCCGACTCTAATACTGAACTCAGCCCGAATTTACCATCGCGTTGCGCCCGTTTTCTGGCGCGAAAACTTGGTAAAGTCGGGCGTGAGGCGAGTAGCGCGATCCGTGCATGCTCCGCGCCAGTTCCCCCTTTACCAAGGCCCGAAAATGGCCACAATCGGGACCGTGCCCATGACGGCAATTTAAATGCATTTGCATTTTAACTGACTTAATGGGCTGCACGCCCAACTTTACCAGCACATCCCCCTTTATCACCGCATTTGCCCGTCCACAATCGGCGTGAAACAGCCATGCCCCATACAAGCTCGATTCGGGTGCTCCATCAGTGAGGGTTAGTGAAGAGGTAAGTGCCAAGCATCCGACGGCTCTCTGTTTGAGATCGGTTGGGGAGGTGGGGGGGGTTTGTCCGCTGCCACTCTGCCTGAGATCAGTGGGAGGGGAAGGGGGTCCGCTGCCATTGTGCCCGAGCTGCCACTCTGCCCGAGGTGTGTGGGGGGGGGGGGGGGGGGGGGGCGGGGGGAACGCAATCAGTCTGGGTGGCAGGGGTGTGGCGGGGATAAGGTGGTCAGTAATGTTGTGGGGGCCAGAGGGAGGCATTATCCAGCCCGGGAACGATGTGGCAAGGGAGCAGCATTCTATCATTTTTTTCTGCGCATGCGCAGTTGGAGGTGCCAATCGGAGCTGCAGGGTTTCGGGCGCATTAAGCCTCCACAGCGTGATTTGGACTCGCTGATATTTTTTCAGGCAGAGTGCGTATGGGGACGCCTCAGAACAGGTCAAAAAGTCAGATCTGAAACACTCCCGGTTTCAAGTCCGCCCAACATTTTCTCTGTCTCGCTACCTACCCTATGTGATCTTCTTGTTACCTTGAAAACCTGAATCAAAGCACCTCTAAACCCTTCAAATTCAGGCGCTGTAACCTTAGTTTGTATAATCCCTCCTCTATAACCATTGGAATTGGGATAACGTACCAGTTAATCCACACTGCATCTCCTCCACGGTATGGGGCCCAGGACTGAACACAGTACACCAAGTGTGTTCAAACCAGACTTTGTATAGCTGAAATAAGACTTCGGCTCACTTATATTTTAATCTTCTTGATATAAAAGCGAATATTCTATTTTGATTATTTTCTGTAGATTTTTGTGACATGATCTATTTACCTGGACCTCAAGTCTCATTAGACCTCTACTGTTTCGGGCTTTACACCATTTAAATCCAATCTATTTTAGGTCCAATGTGGATGGCCTTACAGTTGATTACATTGAAATGCATTTACCCAATTACTTAATCTACCAAGATCTCATTATAATGTTATGTTTCCATCATTACTTACAATGCCACCTATCTTTGTGTCATTGGCAAATCTGGATATGTGGCTTTCTATCTCTTTACCTCACTCATTAATAAATATTGAATAGTTGAGGCCATAACAAAAATTCTGGAAGGACAGCACGAGTCACATTGTCAATTAGAGTGTTGGGTGACTAGCCAGGTAAATACGTGGGGTTATGGGGATAGGGCCTGGGTGGGATTGTTGTCAGTGCAAGCTCAGCGGGCTGAATGGCCTCTTTTTGCATTGTAAGGATTCTATTCTATTCTGTGAACCCTACTTTCTGTCTCCTGCCACTCAGCCAATTTCCTAACCAGGTTAGGAATTTGTCTTCAATTCCATGGTCTTCAATTTTAGCCAACAGTCCCAATATGAGGCTTTTTATCAAATTTTCTGCAGGTCCATGCAAATAATATCCATAAGACAAGTCCCTGTTTACTACTTTAGTCACCCCTTCAAAAGATTCAATCAGGTTTGTCATGCATGACCTACAAATCTCTGCTGGTTCTCTTTGATCAGTTGAAAATATTCAAGGTGTTCAGTCACATTCTCCTTCATTACTGACTAATAATTTCACAATGCCTTCATGATGAGGCAGAGCAGCAGCAGAGAAGAAAGCAAATACAGCACTCCAAATCCCATTACTTTGTGCTCAGGTATCGGCCTGTTCAGTCACACAAAAACCTACAGCAGAAACTCTCAACTCAGAGGAGACGTCATGCTCGAAATGAGGGATAACCGACAACAATGGGCAATTTCCCAACAAGAGATGTTAGGTTAACTGGTTTACAATTTCTTGGTTTCTCACCTTCCCCTTTCTTAAAACAGCAGCATGACAAACATAATTCTACAATGTAAAGGAACAGTTCCTGAATTGAGAAAACTTCAATATTATAGCTAGGGCACATATGATGCTCTCACTAAAACCCTGGAATGGAAATCATCTAGTTCTGAAGAATTTTCACTCTTTAGAGCATTATTTTCTTCTTTGTTGCAAGAACATAAGAAATAGAAGGGGTAGGCCATTTGGGCCTTCAAACCTACGCTATCATTTAATGAGACCATGGCTGATCTGATTCTGCCCTTAACTCCATTTTCTGCCCTGACTCCCAACAATCCCTGAATCCCTGGTCAATCGAATAGCTGTCTAGCTCAGCCTTGGATATATTCAATGATCTGGCCTGGCATTGTGTTTTTGTTAATTCTGGTTGAGTTCTTTGTGCCTGATTCAATATCAGTTGCCTTGGGATTTGCAGCATGCTTACCGCTTACTCTACTGTCAATACTGGTGCAAAGTAATTACGTCTGCCATTTCCTTACTTTCACTGACAATATCACTATCCGTTTTCAAGGGGCCCATATTGCTTCTAACTATCCTTTATCCTAATATAATTGTAATCAATTGTGCTCATTTTGATACCCCTTTCTTTCCAAATCGCTTTTGAAGCTCAATCTGTTTTGTCACCCTTTGCTGTTCTTTCTTCCCCGTTAAGCCTGAATCCATGTTTCTTTCTATGTACACCATTTATTTTAGTTTTATGTTGCCCCTCACCCTCTTTAGTTGTCTCTGGCTCTTTTTTTCAGTAAGTACAGCTCTTGCCTCTTAGGGGACATAAACAGGCTCTGTATCACATTACATTCTTTTTTCAACACTCCCTATTGATCTACTGAGGTTTTACCCATTAAAATACTTACCTACTTTACTTGGGGCAGTCTGTTTCATCCTATTGAAGTCAGTCTTACCTAAATCTACAATCTCAGTAGCTGATTCATGTTTCTCCGTTTCAAACTTCAGGATCATATTATGTTAATTATTAGATAAATGCTTATGTATCATTAGACTATTAACTAAATCTGGCTCCTTGCTCATGAATAAATCGAATATGACATAATCTCGTCCATTCTAGGACATACCATTGCAGAAATCCATCCCTAATATGCAAGAAAATTCACTACCTTTCTGACATGTACTAGTTCACTTGTTCCCGTTTTAACCACTTTGCCTTTACTGCATGCTTGTCTAATCTCTGTATTTATGCAATCTGCTACTTTACAGAAAGTCTACCTTCCTCTGCAATCACAAATCTTTTCCACTTTCTTAATTCTCTCCATAGATTCTCCACTGCCTGCTCAACTCTTTAATTAAACACTTCCCACTGAAGTGATTTCATCTTGACATCACGTGCAGGCAAGTGGTCAGTTTCCATTTATACTTTGAGAATGGACAAACCAAAACCACTTCCCTTGATCTCTTTGCCATCAGGTTGTCTGACATTAATTTGAGGAAAGGAGTTAAAATTTGTTCCAATTAAAAATCAGGAATACGAAAGCCGTTTTTCAGCTTTTACTACAGATGCTGGTTCTACTTGATTCCATTCATGACTGATCATTCACTCAGGGTGTGCTAAACTGTGGCATCCTATTTGAGTTGAGCTTCACAACCTATCCATGGCCAAAACTACTTACTTCCATAGCCACATTAAAACGCTCCCCTGCTTGTACCTCATTCCCATTGCTGCCAAAACCTTTATCCGTGCTTTTGTCAGCTCTAGGCTAGACTCGCAGTGCTACCCTTCTAGAAGCTCTGCTGACAGCCTTCTATCTTGTACAGCTATGGTTTGCGCCTTGATGGTTAACTCTGTATTAAGCATTGCCTGATGTGGCTCAGGCGTTCCACTCTGACCTGGCAATTTCTGCTGCATTTTCTGCAGTGGGCTGAGAAGGTGCACAATTCAGCTGTTAGTGTCAATGTCTGCCATCTTCATATCTCACTTGCAGGTACCCTTACAGCAGAGGTACGGACACCAAGAAGGTCGTGACCTGAAGTCCAGCTCCCCATGTATAAGATCATTGGCCTACCCCTTCTATTTCTTATGTTCTTGCAACAAAGAAGAAAATAATGCTCTAAAGAGTGAAAATTCTTCAGAACTAGATGATTTCCATTCCAGGGTTTTAGTGAGAGCATCATATGTGCCCTAGCTATAATATTGAAGTTTTCTCAATTCACTGTCTATCTGGTGAATGTAGCTGAGCCAGTGTAAGCATCATTGACTTAGCAATGAGTGTACACTGATGGAATTTGCTTGCTCCAGGACCTCTGAATTGGTTACCTTGTCCTGTCAAGAGATGCCGAGGAGATGGTTGTGAGAGCAAAGTGGCAAACTGTTCAGCCATTTCTCCTGCCTAGCATATAGGGGATTTTCACAGTAACTTAGAACCATAGAAAATTACAGCTCAGAAACAGGCCTTTTGGCCCTTCTTGTCTGTGCCGAACCATTTTATGCCTAGTCCCACTGACCTGCACTTGGACCATATCCCTCCACACCCCTCTCATCCATGAACCCGTCCAAGTTTTTCTTAAATGTTAAAAGTGACCCCGCATTTACCACTTTATCCGGCAGCTCATTCCACACTCCCACCACTCTGCGTGAAGAAGCCCCCCCTAATATTCCCTTTAAACTTTTCTCCTTTCACCCTTAACCCATGCCCTCTGGTTTTTTTCTCCCCTAGCCTCAGCGGAAAAAGCCTGCTTGCATTCACTCTATCTATACCCATCAAAATCTTATACACCTTTATCAAATCTCCCCTCAATCTTCTACGCTCCAGGGAATAAAATCCCAACCTATTCAATCTCTCTCTGTAACTCAGCTTCTCAAGTCCCGGCAACATCCTTGTGAACCTTCTCTGCACTCTTTCAATCTTATTTACATCCTTCCTGTAACTAGGTGACCAAAACTGTACACAATACTCCAAATTCGGCCTCACCAATGCCTTATATAACCTTACCATAACACTCCAACTTTTATACTCGATACTCCGATTTATAAAGGCCAATGTACCAAAGGCACTCTTTACAACCCTATCCACCTGTGACGTCACTTTTAGGGAATTCTGTACCTGTATTCCCAGATCCCTCTGTTCAACTGCACTCTTCAGAGTCCTACCATTTACCCTGTACGTTCTTCTTTGGTTTGTCCTTCCAAAGTGCAATATCTCACACTTGTCTGCGTTAAATTCCATTTGTCATTTTTTAGCCCATTTTTCTAGTTGGTCCAAATCCCTCTGCAAGCTTTGAAAACCTTCCTCACTGTCCACTACACCTCCAATCTTTGTATCATCAGCAAACTTGCTGTTCCAATTGACCACATTTTCATCCAGATCATTGATATAGATGACAAACAACAATGGACCCAACACCGATCCCTGCGGCACACCACTAGTCAGTTACAACTTCATTGTAATGTTAATGTAAGCCTACTTGTACCACTAATAAACAAACGTTTTATTGTCCAGGTCTTACCACTGTAAGAGTGCGCTAAAGACGCAGATTTAACAGATTTGCTATCTGGTGTTCTCAGTCAAGTTGCTGTTGTACTGCACTCTCTTACTCGGCTCAGACACGACAGCTGCAGCTTTTTCAATGCACGAGTAGATTCCAGCATCATGTCATGGAACGCTGGTGTTGTGGAGTCTAGATATGAAAGGCATGGTGGCACAGTGGTTAGCACTGCTGCCTCACAGCGCCAGGGACCCGGGTTCGATTCCCGGCTTGGGTCATTGTCTGTGCGGAGTCTGCACATTCTCCGTGTCAGCGTGGGTTTCCTTCAGGTGCTCCAGTTTCCTCCCACAGTCCAAAAGACACGCTGGTTAGGTGCATTGGCTATGCTAAATTCTCCCTCAGTGTATCCGAACAGGCGCCGGAGTGTGGCGACTAGGAGATTTTCACAGTAACTTCATTGCAATGTTAATGTAAGCCTACTTGTGACTAACAATAAACTTTAAAAAGGTATCAACAACCACCAGTATCACATTGTCAATGCTGATAAATGGCAGTATGGCAACATCCTGGACCATGACAATTGTCTTCCTGACAAACCCGTTACAGGCATGAGTGTGTCCATTTGTTTTCTGTTGGAAGTGTTCCTTGGTATAGAATGCCAATGCAGCATTGTCAGTGTAGAGCAAATCTCTGAAGATGTGGTACACCTTTGTTTTGGATCTCGAGTGTGCAAAGCCGAACAGCTTTCTGTGCATTTTGGTAGGGAAGTAGAAATGCTTTGTAGAAGACCTGAAGGCATATGACAGCCAAGAGATGAAGATGCAAAACGTATCAGTGTCAGAACACCAACCTGTTTGACCCCACTACAGATCTCAAAGTGTTCTGATCTAGCCCTGTCCCAGTTGACCTTACCCACCATGTTGTCGTGAAAAGAGATCAAATTGAACAGCTTCAGCAGGCAGCCAAGTTTCTTGCTTAAATAGACTGCCTCTGTTCCAAAATCATAGATATGTGGGATAGATGTCTTCAGCCTGGATCTGCCATCTGATAAGAGAAACATTGGTAAATACTTTTACTACGATGCTCAGCAGGAAGATGCCCCAATAGTTGTTGCAATCACTGCAGTTGTCCTTGTACAAGATCAAAATTTTTATATCATGCTTATCCTGGGGCACTGCCCCTTTCCTCCAGCAGAGACAGAGGATTGTGCCGATGCTGCAGGAATGCCAGCTTCCCATGCTTGATGAGTTCAAGCTGTATGGCAAGCAAGTCAATAACTCCTCTAAACTCCACTGAGTGTGATATCCAGTTCTGCCATAACAAGCAAGCTTTCTAAGGTGTCTAGAGCTTCCTTGGTCGTCTCTCCAACTGTTCATTGCAGTTAATGATGACTTTCTCTGCTTTAGCACTCAAAGAAGTTATTTTCTTTGCTGATAGACCTGTTGCCTTTTTGATCTCTTCATATGTGGCCCTAGCATTCAACGTGTCAAAGAACATCTGGTTATTCCGGCAAAGCTGTACCAAGCAATCACTGGCGCACCACCTCGCATGAACTCTAACTCATTCAAAATACAACTGGCTGTAACCTGACCTGCACCATCCCACTCTTCTAATATCCTTCATTCTGCACCAAATTCCTGGATTTAAACTCCTCATCCTCAATGTCTCTCATAGCTTAATCCTACTCTACTTCCTCCTCCAACATTCCCTTCAGCCATTTGGCAATACTCTCTGCAAAACACTCCCCAAACTCCTTCCCCCAATCTGCTTTATGTACGTTCTCTAACACAATCATGTTGAATTCTTCTCTATGAAGACCTTTAGAATGTTTTTCTATATTAAAGCCACCATTTAAACACAAGTTATGGTTCTGCTAGAGGCAACTCATCTATAGCTGTCACGAGAGGTTGACAATCTCACCATTTTTGCAGCATATTAGCATAAGACGCCAGACGCAATGTGGACATTCATCCAGCATCTGAGCAGTTTCCTACCAAAATATTGGGAAAATGTCAACATTTTAAGATGGTACGTACCCATCGGTTCTGTTTTCTGACTTGTCCAGTTCAGTAACAAGAGCTGTCCACGTGAGTATGACACAGTAGCTCAAAGTCTACAGTCATTGACTGAATTATGTTAACAATGGCAGCTGAATTGTAAAATAAATGATTCTGATTTTACTGAAGAAGCTTTCAAAATTGCAAAGTGATTAAGTTATTTTCTAACGCAGCACGTTAACTTCAATTGAGGGTGTGAGAAACAAAGTTGTTTAAGCATCAGTTCCAAACCACAAGAGGAAAGCAAGGAGGATAAGAAACTAGGATGAACACGCAAACAAAACATGATGGTTGCAAAAATAAACTTTATTGAAGCACAACTCGAGATGATGATGATGGCAACAAATGAATGGGGTTTGCGAAGATTGGGCTGGATTGAACAGGAGGGAGAGGATTGGGGTGTGTGCGTGGAGGGAGGGGACGGAGGGGGTGCGGGGGGGAGGGGACGGAGGGGGTGCGGGGGGAGGGGACGGGGGGTGCGGGGGGGAGGGGACGGAGGGGGTGCGGGGGGGAGGGGACGGAGGGGGTGCGGGGGGGAGGGGACGGAGGGGGTGCGGGGGGGAGGGGACGGAGGGGGTGCGGGGGGGAGGGGACGGAGGGGGTGCGGGGGGGAGGGGACGGAGGGGGTGCGGGGGGGAGGGGACGGAGGGGGTGCGGGGGGAGGGGACGGAGGGGGTGCGGGGGGAGGGGACGGAGGGGGTGCGGGGGGGAGGGGACGGAGGGGTGCGGGGGGAGGGGACGGAGCGGGTGCGGGGGGGAGGGGACGGAGGGGGTGCGGGGGGGAGGGGACGGAGGGGGTGCGGGGGGGAGGGGACGGAGGGGGTGCGGGGGGAGGGGACGGAGGGGGTGCGGGGGGGAGGGGACGGAGGGGGTGCGGGGGGGAGGGGACGGAGGGGGTGCGGGGGGGAGGGGACGGAGGGGGTGCGGGGGGGAGGGGACGGAGGGGGTGCGGGGGGGAGGGGACGGAGGGGGTGCGGGGGGGAGGGGACGGAGGGGGTGCGGGGGGGAGGGGACGGAGGGGGTGCGGGGGGGAGGGGACGGAGGGGGTGCGGGGGGAGGGGACGGAGGGGGTGCGGGGGGGAGGGGACGGAGGGGGTGCGGGGGGGAGGGGACGGAGGGGGTGCGGGGGGGAGGGGACGGAGGGGGTGCGGGGGGAGGGGACGGAGGGGGTGCGGGGGGGAGGGGACGGAGGGGGTGCGGGGGGGAGGGGACGGAGGGGGTGCGGGGGGGAGGGGACGGAGGGGTGCGGGGGGGAGGGGACGGAGGGGGTGCGGGGGGAGGGGACGGAGGGGACGGAGGGGGTGCGGGGGGGAGGGGACGGAGGGGGTGCGGGGGGGAGGGGACGGAGGGGGTGCGGGGGGGAGGGGACGGAGGGGGTGCGGGGGGGGAGGGGACGGAGGGGGTGCGGGGGGGAGGGGACGGAGGGGGTGCGGGGGGGAGGGGACGGAGGGGCGTGCGGGGGGGAGGGGAGGAAGGGGGTGCGGGGGGGAGGGGAGGAAGGGGGTGCGGGGGGGAGGGGACGGAGGGGCTGCGGGGGGGAGGGGACGGAGGGGGTGCGGGGACGGAGGGGGTGCGGGGACGGAGGGGACGGAGGGGGTGCGGGGACGGAGGGGGTGCGGGGACGGAGGGGGTG